>NC_143515.1:51536576-51836576 GCF_031878675.1 Megascapheus bottae
CAGCTTCGTTTTCCAGGCCACATTTAAAGGCAAGAAGCCAAAATAACCTAGCACCAACCCCGAATCCCAGTTATTTCCTTGTCCTTTATCCATCAGCCTAGACTTTGGAGGGTTTTAGGGGGGGGGGTTCATGGGCTTGAGCATGTTACTCAACACCTCTAAGCCTTGGTTTCCTCGCCAATACAAAGGAATTCATAACCGCCTATGCGTCTTCATGAAGCAAATCATATCTGGCACCCGCTCAATCTATGCTCTCCAATAGTAGCCAGCTGTGAGTCTAGGGACACTGCCCCCCCACCCCACCCCAGGGGACTCAACCCTGCGCCCCCAGAGCTACTCCATAACCAGGACTGGGTAAACAGCTGGACAAAGAAGGCTCCATGAACACCTTTGTCTCAAAGCAAATTTACTCGGGTCTGAAACAAATGAGGGTGTGGTGATCCCTAACATTCACGAGGAAACAAAAGGAAACAAAGAGCCCCCGCCCCTACGCCAGCCACGCACTGCGCACAGCCAGCGCGCACAGCTCCGGACGCTTTTTCCCAGGCTCGGGGGTGCGGGGAGGAGGGCGCGCCTTTGTGGCGCAGTCAGTCGGGACGCCGAGGCTGAGAACGCGGCCATCTCCGGGGCTTAGTCCCTCTCCACCCCCACCCCCGCCCCGATGGCACCAGGGCTTCTGGATAAGGCTGCTGGGGTTCGCCTGGCCCTGTCCCAGTCGGAACCGCCAGCGCAGATGGATCGGTGGTGGAGAAGGGGCGCCCCGCCCGGGGACGCCTGGGCTCCCCTCTTCCCGGCCGGAATCCCGGGAATGTCTTTTCCCTGCACACATCTGGGCGGCGGGAGGGGTCACGCCTGGAATTGCTCCGAGGCCGTGGCATGCAAATCTCTCCCCAAGCCCAAGGATTTGAGCCCCGTGAAGCTGAAGCCCACCGGGCGGGAAGGAAGCTGCCCGCGTCCCGGGCCCTCCTTTGTCTCGGGCGCCCGCGGGAAGGGCGGACACGGCCCAGTCCCTGGGCTGGGCTCGGAAGCTTCCTCCTTTGTGTCTGCTCCCAGCCCTTCCCGGCCACCCCAGCAGGCGTTTCCAGCTGGATTGTCGCCATCTTGTGGCAAGATTGGGTGGACGCACTGGACCGTCTCCAGAACAACCTGCTCGCCCCTTTCTTCCGTCCCAAACATACCTTTTCCTTCTTTGCCCAATCAGCTTGGAAATAGAATGCAAAACCGTCCCTCCTGGGGTACTGGGGCTGAGCTGGGATCCCTCCAGGGCTAACTTGATGGCCCCGCCCTGCCAAAAGCTGCCAGGAGCTAGTGGAAGAGTCAGGGGCGACCCCAGGGCTGTGAGCCCCGGAGGGGCGGAGGAGGGAGGCGCCAATCCCCCACCGATTTCCCATGAGACAAACTAATGATTAAGAAGACAGAGACGCACTCTTGTCTTGTTCCTACTGGTTGGTGATGTTATTATACTTGATGAGTATTATTAAAAAAGACCCCTGTCATTAAAGATTCCCCTATTATTATTGTTACTATTATTATTTAGCATTTATAATGTATTCTGTGTTTTCAAAGCATTCAAAGACTATTATCCTCACCCCCCCCCCCCCCCCCGCAACCTGGACTTTACAAACACAAAAACACAACTGAGAGTCAAGCAGGTGACAACGTTGTTTTATAAAATAGAGAAACTGAGGCATGGTAATTAGTTCACAGTACTAAGAGTCATTGATGAGTCATCAGGAGTCATTGCTTCCTGGCTGATTGCTGCCTGGCTCCCAAGTTGTCATAGATTCCAGCAAATGGGAAATAGACACCCTAACCTGGGAAACAAGTTTCTCTCGTTTCTGCTGCTATCATGTTTAAAACACACACACACACACACACACACACACACACACACAAGGGTTTGCAGACTTGAGTCATGTGCTCATTGTGCAGAGCACATGGACAACTGTGGATTAGATTTCATTTTATTTTTATAAGTAGAATACAATCCATTAAAACAATTTTTTTAAAGTAGGGATACCTTTGAATAATACCATCACTAAACCAGTTGTGCCTTGATTTGGAGAATATTTGGTCTTTTCAGACAAATATCCCATTCATTAAACACTACTTACCTAGAAATCAATTTGAAAACTGTACTATTTGAAAATGTACGATTCTCTAAGAGACAGGAAAAACTACTGCTTTTAGACTTCCTCTTTTTCACATTTCTAAATGGATACTTGTAAGGAAATTGTTGGTTTAAAAGAATCAGGTTAGCCTACTCAACCTTCCCTATTTATTTCACTCTATTCACTCAGAAGGAATGCACTTGTGGAATATACTGATGAATAGTTACTCTTAATTGTCCTTTGGTAAGCAAGGAACATTACACTCTTATTCCTACATAGCAATACTTTGTAGCAGTCTCATGACTCTCACATCACAGGCAAGGAAACGAATCTTCAAATAATTTGCTCAGGGTGGCACAAACAAAGAAGAGCTGACAAAAGTTGTACAAGGTTGCACAAAGATTTTAACTCCTTTACCGGCTGCAGTCCTTGACTCAGGAAAACCAGATTCCAGGATACAAAAGGTAAAGCTTTGTAGGTAGACCTACAGGATGATCTAGAGTAAGAAAAGCAGTCCCAGCCGGTAGGGAGGGGCCCCCATGTTTTCACCCAGCATTTCCTGAGGCTCTGGTACCTACAGAGCCACACTGGCCAGAGATCCTCATCTTTTTGTCCTATCTTAGCCAGCCAGATAAAGTAGAAGCTGGTGACAAACCAATGAAGAAGCTCAGAATTTCCCAAGGTCTTCCACACTCCAATCATCAGCCAATGAGGAACACATTCTTCAGAGAGAACCCAGTTTCATCAGATATAAGATGAATTCCCACTTCCTCCCCCACAGGTAGCCATGGGCTAATAGAAATGTGAATGCTTACTTGTGCTGTAGACCTTTAAAGGGTGGTAGAGCTGATGCTAAGAATGAAGATGAAATAAGGAGGGGATCATTTCCATGTAATGATGAGAAAAGTGATAGGATATGGATAAACGATAGAGAATAGTGTGTGAGGATAGGGAGCCAAGTTGCCCGGATGGAAATTTCAGTTCCATTATTTAAGAGTCATGTGCTAGGACACTAGTTGTTTGACTTATCTGTGCCTCAGTTTATCTGTACAATGGATAATGAAGGATGAGTGTGTCTTACATATAAAGTCGAGGTAAAGATTGCATTGATCCATGTGCTTATAGAAATGTCTAGTCCATTGAAAGTACCAGTCAATGGTAGTGGGTTTTTTTTTGTTTTTTGTTGTTTTTTTAATCATTTTACTGGTAAAAAAAACTTTGGGAAAGGATCTCATATAGCTCAGGCTGGCCTCAAACTTTGTATCTTCTTCTTGAGTGTTGAGATTACAGTGTGCTATCACACATAGCTCACAAAAACAACTTTATGATCAAACACATCTAGGTGTCTGGCCCTACTGGTTGATCTTGGGTCTGAGCTCCAATCTCCTCATTTGTTTTTGTTTTTTTTTTTTGCCAGTCCTGGGCTTGAGCTCAGGGCCTGAGCACTGTCCTTGGACTTTCTCAAGGCTAGAGCTCTACCACTTGAGCCTCAGCACCACTTCCAGCTTTTTGCTATGTATGTGGGGTACTGAGGAATCGAACCCGGGTCTTCGTGCATGCTAGGCAAGCACTCTACCACTAGGCCAAACTCCCGGCCCCCCAATCTCCTCATTTGTAAAGAGGATAAAGTCCACCTTGCAGGGCCCTGTAGGATAACATTTGTCAAAGTGTTCATCAAAGCCTTGTTTACTCAGTAGAAGCTTAGTAAGTTCTCCTTTCTTCCCTTTCAAAATTGAGTATTAGGGCACAATCTTTTTGGTGTGTTTAGCGGCCAAAGAATCATACAAATGAAGCCAAGTGCCAGTGGATTATACCTATAATCCTAGCTAATTAGGAGGCTGAGATCTGATGATCGAGGTTGTGAGACTTTTACTCCAATTAAGCAACCAAATCAAGAAATGGAAAGAGAGAGAGGAGAGTGGCTCAAGTGGTAGAGCACAAGCCTTGATTGAAAACCCATGTAAAAGAATAAGGCCCTGGAGAGGGTAATGGGGAACAAGACATGTGAAAGGGTATCAATATATGTGAATTAATGCACCTTCTATCTGGCAAATATCATGTAACCCTTTTATTAATTACAATAAAAAAATTAAAAAAAATAAGGCCCTGAACTCAAGCCCCAGTACTGGCACACACACACACATATTAAAATCATATAAATGAAAATATGCAGCATACATAAATATACTTCATAATTAAATTGTAAATTAAAATATTTTTATAATTCGAAAGAGAGCCCTGTGGCTTATAGAGATGTCATGAGCACTCAGCCATGAGCCCCCACAGGCTGTTTCTGAGGAAACTGTAATTCTATCACTTGAGCCACATCCTAGCCCAGAATATGTTTTAAGTAGATTCCAGGGAAATTTAGGTTCACAAATTCTAAGAAACGTCCAGGTAGAACATATGGAGCCTCCTGTCACTGCTTGAACGGAATGGAAGCTGGGAGAGGGATATTTAAATTGTGTATGTAGTCTTCATTTCCTTGAATCCACATTGCGTTGTTGCTTTATAAATGGGGAAAAAAATCTTTCCTCCTTAGAAAAGGAGCCTGATCACTGGAATGGATCAAAAGGAAGAAGAGGGAAGTGAATCCCATCACAATGGGAAAGCATCCATCAAGCACGATCTACGGGGGACTACTGTGTGCTAGTCCTATTGTGTGTAAGCACAGCGCTGACATAGATTCCGCATGCTGCCTCATAAAAGCACTGGGCTAGCAATGTTCGGAAGATCTGGGCTCTGATCCAAACCTCGCTCCACGGCATCTGTCTAACCCATCGGAAGAACAAGCAGGTCAGATTAGAGGAGGACCCTAAGTCCCCACTCAGCTCTGAAGAGATGGGATTTTAATGATCCTGGCCTCAAAGCCTCTGTCTGACAGGGTGAAGAGATTTTTCAATGATTACACATGAAACAGAGAGCAACTCAGGACAGGATGTGATTAAGGGCTGAGTTGCGCGAGGACTTGGCAGCACCCCGGGCACTGAAGTCTGGAAGCCGTGTGCCAAGGGCAAGAGAGTTTGGAGCCTCTGCAAACTCCTCCCCGCTGGCTCACAGAGCCCCTTATGGGAGAGTCGGGGGGAGAGGGGGTGAAGCCTGCACTTTCTGCCCGGGCCACTAGGTGTCGCTGTCATGATGTGAAATCTCAAGCAGGCGGGGAGGCTGGCGGAGCCGACCTTGGGAACCCCAGTGGGGCAGAGATAGCGCTGGCCCCCAACCCTGGAGAGTGTGGAGATCAGGGCCTGGCAGGAGTCAGTGCCCTGTACCCTGCACTCTGCCGGGGTGGGCTCTGATGGCCTGGACGCAGAGACCCGTGAGCAGGTCAGCAGACCCCACACCCCAAGGCTTATTATTATTTGTATTATTATTTGTAAAGTTGTTGTACAGAGGCATTATCATATCATGAGACAGGTAATAAGTACTTCTTATTTTTATTCTTTTGGACATTGTCACCCCTTCCTTGGCTTTCCCCCAGTTTCCCTCCCATCTCTACCCACAAATTACATAGGTCATTTTCCACATAATGTATACTGAAAAGCGTGATTGCATCTGTTCAGCCTTCTTTCCTTCCTTTCAGCATCTTCCTACCAAACCCTTTAGTTTGTTTTTAACAAGGTCACACAGATTTTACCCAATCTGGCTTTGGTCTGCAATCCTTCTATCTTGTCTCCAGAGTACCTGAGGTTATGTGCATGTTACACTACCCTCGGCCTTTTTAATCTCTTAATGTCTAACACTTTGTTAACATAAGAATTCATACCACAGTTTGCTCCATAGTCCCTTTTTTTTTTGTCCTAAACTCAGGGCCTGGACACTGTCCCTGAGCTCATTTGCTCAAGGCTTTGAACACACACTTTGAGCCACAGTGCCACTTCCAGTTGTCTGGTGGTTCTCATGGACTTTCCTGCCTGCCTGGACTGCCTTTGAACAGTGATCCTCAGATCTCAGCCTCCTGACTAGCTAGGATTACAGGCAGAAGCCATTAGTTTCTGACTCCATAGTCTTTTTGTTGTTGTTCCATAACAGTTTTCCTAGTTTATCCGACTTTGGGGGAAGATAAGTAAGACAAATTTTCATAGCTTCCTAAAGTTTTTTTTTTACTTTCTATTATTAGTTCATAGTATTTCATATTATCTGTGCCGTATTATCCCTAAACCCAAGTCCTGCAGCTACACAGGAAAGAATAGGATTAATTTTTCCTACATGAGTCAGGAAAATTAGTAATGGTAGGCTATTGAGCCATTACAGGATGGGACATCCTTCTACTTGAGATATATAGATAGATAGATAGATAGATAGATAGATAGATAGATAGATAGATAGATATATCAAGTAGTCATGTCCAAAATGATGGATTGAAAAGAAACTGACTGGAAGCAAGATACCTTCCAGGAGGGTTTTGTTTTTTGTTGTTTTTTGCTAGTCTTAAGGCTTGAACTCAGGGCCTAGGCATTGTCGTTGGGCTTTCTCAAGGCTAGCACTCTACCACTTGAGCCACAGCACCATTTCTGGCTTTTTCTGTGTATATGGTACTGAGGAATCAAATCCAGGGCTTCGTGTATGTTAGGCATGCACTCTACCACTAGGTCATACTCCTGGCCCTTGTCTTAGTTTTTTGTTTTTTGTTTTTTTTGCCGGTCCTGGGCTTGAGTTCAGGGCCTGAGCACTGTCCTTGGACTTTCTCAAGGCTAGAGCTCTACCACTTGAGCCTCAGCACCACTTCCAGCTTTAGTCTATGTATGTGGTACCGAGGAATCCAACCTGGGTCTTCATGCACACTAGGCAAGCACTCTACCACTAGCCCCCCCCCCCCCCCCAGGTAGTTTTTGTAGTGATCCATCCATGTATGTATCTGACTAAGGGTCAGATCAAAAGCAATGTTTACTGGGCATGTATCCTGAAGGTATTTAGATAACAATCAGACCTCCTGCAGAACTGGGTGTAAAGAGATGTTTGGATGTAGTAGAAAGTAATTTTATGATAAGAAAAAAAAACAACAGCATAAGCTTTTCAGATTTCTCTAGGCATGTTAATTTTTTTCACTAATTTTATTGTTTATGGATATTTCCAGTTAATACACATTCTCTCTCTTTTTTCATTTTAGAAGTTTTTTTTTTTAGTCTGGTCATCTGGGTATTCATATTTTAAACCAAAAAAATAACAAGACTAGATGTTTGAAATGTACATTTCACTGTTTCCTTATGTCAGAATCCAGAGCTTTTGCCCCTATAGTCATTGACTCAGGAAAGAACCTTTTAATTTCTCAAGGACATGGCATAAAATGAGCTCTCAGAATTCTGCAAGTAAGAAAATGTACCGAGAGTGAGGACCCAGCTCCTCTTCCGATTCCCTATTGTTCATGGATTTCCAGGTTTTTAATCCATTCATATTCTCTGGCTTATACATTGCTAGGCTTTTCAATTTTCTCTCCTTTTGTGTGCAAAAAATTAAAATCACTAGTTCATTTGTCCTCTCCTTTTTGTCCTTATGTCCTTCCATCCCAGGTAGTGACAGAAATCATCTTCTCATCTGGCAGAAATCGGTGTGGTACTCTAAGTTTATCTCCTCTCTGACCCATTGAGCTACGCTTGTTCAGCAAGTCCAGTTGCCATATTCTTCATAGCTTCGGGATACATGTGCACCAGCACTGCCTTAGTAATTTTGGACTTTACTCACTCACACTTGGAACATTATAAAAGCTACCTGACACTATCTTGTCTCTAGTCTATTCCTTTCCAACCTGCTGTGTTGTACAGGGCTACTTGACTTTTTGTTCTGGAAAGGTGTCTGTCTTGTGCTGGCTGGATATTCTACCGTTATTAGCTCTCCTAATTTTGCTAAGGAGGGTCAACTCCTTAGCAAAACAGATTCCTCTCTTCTCTGTGCAGCTGTAATGACTTGTGTATTATGGCACAGAACACTTGATTCCTTTCATAGTAAATTCTATTTATTTTGTATTTGACTCCCACTAAATTGTAAACTTCCTTAAGTCGGGTCCCAATCATGGCTTATTTAGCTTGTCATACTTAGGTCCTAGCACAGAACTTACAAAAAAGACAAATGCTTGCTTTAAATAATGAATGAGTAATGAGTTACACAGATGTATGTTTTATATTCATTTATATGGCTCTAGGCTTATATTGTCTATATATGGATATTTCCATGTTCATATGGGTATAAGTAATACATATTATAGTGTATTATATGTGGTATATACATATAGTACATGAACTGTTATAGTTTGGGATTAATTCACTTCATGATATTTCAGATAAATTTAATTTTAGTAAATATGATGAGTAACTTGATAAACCCACTTGAGAAATATTTATTAATATATTGCTGATAAAAGTTGAATACTTGCCAAATAGTATTAATGATCCATGGTTTCTTGAAAACAGCCGATCAATCAATTAAAATATAAGAAATTCAGGCCGGGCATGGTGGCTCATGCCTGTAATCCTAGCTACTCAAGAGGCTGAGATCTGAGGATCAAGGTTCAAAGCCAGCCCAGGCACAATAGGACCTGAGACTCTTATCTGCAATTAACCTCTAGAAAATGGGAAGTGGGGCTTGGCTCAAGGATAGGGTGGTAGCCTTGAGCAGAAGAGCTCAGGGACAGTGCCCGGGCCAAGTTCATACCCCATGCCCCACAAAAAAAAAAAAAAAAAAGAAAGAAAGAAAGAAAGAAAGAAAGAAAGAAAAAGAAATTCAGCAAACTTACAAAGATATTACTTTTAACAAATTCAGATTGGAAGGAAAAAGATAAGGAGTGAGATGAGGGTGGTCTTGTATTCTATTGACCTTCACTTGCCATTTTTAGAACTCCTTATGTCCTGTGTAGATTCAATCTTCCCTTTAGTATTTAACTGCCCCCCCCCATCTGAAAAACTTCTTTGAATATATTTTGTATTTCAGGCTTTACAAATGAATTCTCTCAGATTTTGTGTGTCAGAAATCAGAAGTGGAGATGTGGCTCAAATGGTAGAGCCTTGAGCACAAAAGCCAAGTGAGAACAGAAGGCCTTGAGGTCAAGCACCAGTTGCATATCTCTCTCTCTCTCTCTCTCTCTCTCTCTCTCTCTCTCTCTCTCTCTCTCTCTCTCTCTCTCTCCCTCCCTCCCTCCCTCCCTCCCTCCCTCCCTCCCTCCCTCCCTCCCTCTCTCTCTCTCTCTCTCTCTCTCTCTCTTCCTTCCTCTTTTCCTCTCTCCTTCCCTCTCTCCCTCCCTTCCATTCTCTCTTTCCCTCCCTCCCCCCCCCTCTCTCTCTCTCACACACACACACACACACACACACACACACACACACACACACACGAGACTTATTTTATCTTAATTTTTGAGAATTTTTCAGGCACAAGATTCTGAGATGACTTTTTTCTTTTAGTATTTTGAAGATATTACTCTATTGTCTTCTCGCTTACATTGTTTCCTAAGAGAAGTCCTGCGTCATCCTTATCTTTGTTCCACCGTATGCAGTGTGTGTGTGTGTGTGTGTGTGTGTGTGTCTGTGTGTCTGTGTGTCTGTGTGTCTGTGTCTGTGTCTGTGTCTGTGTCTGTGTTTGGTATCCTACTTCTTATTTTAATTCCTTCTCTACTTTCTGGATTTTCTCTTCATATTTGATTTTCAGTTGTTTCACTACAATGTGTTTAGATTATTTTTTCTTATTTTATTGTTGGGGTGATGTAGAGAGGGGTCACAGTTACAGTACTTCTTGAACACTGTTACCCCTTCCCACATGTTTCCCACTTCCCCCACCTCCACCCTAATGTGTTTAGATTCTTTCCCCTATTCCTGATTTGAGTTTCTCTGAATTTCTTGAATTTGTGACTTGTTTTTTCCCACCAATCTTGGAAACTCTTCAAATTTCTGTTCTGTATTTCTTCTTACTTAATTATAGATTTATTAGATTGTTTGAAAGTGCCCTACAGGTCTTGCATGATACATTTTCCTTTATAATGTACTCTTTTCTCTGCACTTTAGCTTAGTGTTTATTCACTCCTGCTAGCTTCACTCTGCTGATAAGGCTGGTGAAGTTCTTTATCACAGATGGCTTTTTAAAAACGCTAACACTCCCGCTTGACTCCTTTCATAGTCTTTTCTCCACTGAATTTCTCCATCAACTCATGTCTCTTATCTGCTATCTTAGACTCCTTCAAACAGCACTCATAGTCATTTCAGTTTACTGCTTGATCATTCGAGTGTGTGTGCGTGTGTGTGTGTGTGTGTGTGTGTGTGCTATTTTTAACTGAATGTTGCATGTATACTGGCAAAACAATAGCAAAGACTGATGCAAGTAGCAATTACTCCTAGAAATGGACACATACTTTTTCATTGCGAAGCTACTGTGCAGAAAATTTGATCTATCTAATATGTAGTTAAGCTTGGTTTAGATTTTACTGTTGCTAGAGTCACCTTTGGAACACCAGAATATTTAAATCACAGTAGTGGTCAGCTGCTGTTTTCTTGTCTTTGGTGTATGGTCCCAGCCACTAGAGGATTCTTCTTAGCACCTCCTTCCCAGTTCTCTTTCTAGGCTCTCGCTGCTAATCCTATCCTAGTCCAGCCTCAGTCTTCAGCAGGCTTTCTGTGCCTAGACCTCAAGGTTGGATCTTCCCTTGTATTCTTTGCTTCTCACCTACTAGAAGTCCTTGTTATCTAGTAGTTATCCTGGGCAAGAGAGTTTCCTGCCTCACTGCAGATGCTGAATAAATCAAAGAAGGATATAGAACCTAACTAGGTTTTCGGCCCTTTTTGAGGAGCAGCTTCATTATTTATTGATTGACTTACTTAATATTTCTCCTCTCAGAAAGAATAACTTCCATGTTGCCTAGGGCTGGATTACAAAAATATTTTATCAAAGGTGGGAAAACTCCAAAACAAGCATTGGTGGTTGTGTCCTCTGCTGATCAAGCACAGAAGAAGCCAATGTGAATGTTCCTAGAATTGGTAGAAACCTTTTTGTTAGTTTGTTGTCTTTTGGGGGACAGGGGTGCTGATATTAGGGCTTGAACTTAAAGCTGTGTGTGTGAACATGTGTATGTGTGTACATGTGTGTGTGTGTACATGTGTATATGTGTGTATGTGTATGGCTTACATGGAGGGCCTAGGTGATACCTTTGAGCTTTCTTTACCCATTTGAACCACAGATCCACTTCTTACTTTTTGATGACTAATTGGAGATAAGAGTCTCACAAACTTTCCTGCCTGAGCTGACTTTGAACCAAGAGTATCAGACTGCAGCCTCATGAGTAGCCAGGATTACAGATGTGAACCACTGGCACACACAACTCAATTTTAAAACCTTAAAAAAGATATTGCATGTACCAAAAAAAAAATAAGTGCTGCAGGAAATGAATGTAGGAGAATGTTTGTGATAAATTGGTGGAAAAAGAAGGTGGGAGACGTTTTACATATTTATCATTTTTCTTTTTAGGTGTGGGTATTTTTAGTAGTGAAGGAACTATAAGTGCTTAATTTGGGAGGGGGGAGAAGAGTCCATTCTCAACCTTAAAGTATTTCAGATAAGTACAGTATGAAAGAGCTAGACTTTTTGGACCTAAGCAAATGAGGCAGAGAATGTAATCAGTTCACCGTGGAAAGGGATGGAGATGGAGAAAGGCTTGGAAGACCAGTGTAGATCACGCTGAGATAGTATTAGTTACTAGTGATTGGAGGAGGTGGCAGACAGGACAGGAAAGTGAAATGGAGCAAGTAAAGGTGTGATGTAATGTACCAAACAACAAACTTTGAGCCCTTTGAGTGTGGTCCAAGGGTAGAGCGATGGGGTAATATCGGTAGGACTGAGCGCATCTGGGGTGAGCTTGTGAAGTTTGTGTTATTGTTTTGACATTTGTCGGTGCCAGTGCTCAAGAGGATTGCAGTTTGATCCCAGTCCAGAAAAATTTAGCAAGACCTCCTGCTCAACAAACAAGCCAGATATGGTGGTTTACTCCTATCTGCAATCCCAGCTATGCAAGAAGGATAGGGAGGAGGATCGCAGTCCAAAGCTAGCCCAGGCAAAGCCAAGACCTCATCTGAAAAAAAAAAAAAAAACCTAAATAACTAAAACAAAAAGTGTTGGAGCCATGGCATACGTGGTAGAACATGCCAAGGGCAAAGCCTTGAGTTCAGATCATTATACCATGAAAAGTAATAGCAAGTAAACTAAGAGAATTCTGTTCTCAGGCTCATGGTTTCCCCCTTGTTATACAAAATGCAGTAGGACTAAGCACATGAAAGAGATAAAGTACACACAGTATTTCCACACATATATACACAACTCATACTTGCATTCATATTTCTAAGTGTGCCTCCACATATCCCCAAAACTAAGATGTCATTATAGTATCGCCGAGGCAATACTTGCTGGGGAAACCCCAGTTTTGTTTTCAATTTCGAGCTTCATGTAAGATCATCTGAGGAGAAGCCTTCCCCTTCCTGTGTCCTCTTCCTTCCCACTGGCCAAGTTGGCTCCAGGTCTGAGGCACTCTATGTAGGAAGCCTGAGTTAACACGTGGAACCCAGAGACAAACAGGAAAGATTCCTCAATGCTCAACTGAATTCCAGAGGCCTTCTCTTTCCAATACTAACAGATGAGTAGACCAGGAAAGGGAATGTCATGCCCTCACCCCTCCCTTTTTCCCTGGCTCCTTCCTGTAATCATCTCCCCTTCTTTTCCCAATGCCTGCCAGGGAAGCAGCGCCCCTGTGGGATTCCCCAGTGGGAATCTTTTCTCCTCCCTCCTTCATTGTCATGGTCTTTGAGCCAACCAAAGCTTAACCAAAATTTAAATAACTTGTTTCTCAAAAGCCACAATGCAGACCTTTGATGAACTGGGCTCAAACTGAAATCTTCCTCAGTATGGGCACACACACACAAAATGTCAAAACAATAACACAAACAGAAACTTCATAAGATCTTTCCCAACAAGACAGGAAGTCACAGCCCAGAGAGCAAGGAAAGATCACTACTCAGTAGTGACCAGAACAAGAAACAGAATCAGTAAAGCCAGCTGGGCCAGTTCCCTTGAGTCCAATTCTTGAATCCAATTCTTCCTATCACTAAACTCTGAATTACAACTTTTCCATTTGTTCTCTTTTTTACCTTCTCTGTCTGGCTCCCTAAATATGACATGGAACAAACTGACATATTTTGAGGTCTGGCTGGGTCTTTAAATATGCTTCATGTTTCCTCCTAGATTAACGCCAGGGCAATGTTCAGTCTTGTTGGTTTTTCCAAGAAATTCGCTCATGTCCAGCACTGGTGAGTTTAGAAGAACTGGCATTAGCTTTGGTGGAACCATAAGAAGAGAATCATATTGTAGCTCTCTACTCGATTTCCCCTCACCCTCTGCCCACCCCACTGTGTGCCATCATGCTCTCCAACTCCCTCTTATTAATAAGACAACACAGCTCTCCTCTCGCTCTGAAGCTGTTAAATGAACTGACATCCAGAGGCTAGATAAGGTGGTAGGAGGGCAGGGAGAGACGAAGTGAGTTGGGTGGAAATTCTAGACCATATGTAAGACTCTCTAGATGCTTAGAAAAACATAACCCTCACCATGAACATAACACCTTCTATTTAAAAAACAGTGGTATTATCAATAGCCGACCTCCTCATTCCCATCAGGAGTATGTACATATGAAATGTAAATGCTTGTTTTGTTCAGAATGAATGTTGCCACTCGTGCGTGCACGTGTGTGTGTGTGTGTGTGTGTGTGTGTGTGTGTGTGTTCAGAGTGAATGTGGTTGCTCACACTAGCCCAAACAAAGGGATTACTGGAAACCCTGATGTCTTTAATTCCTGAGGGCTCCTAGATTCCCCTGGGAAAACACTTCTTTTTCTGGAATTGCAGATTTCTACTCTGCTAGCTTCTGTCTTCCTAGTTTTCGAACCTATTATTCTTCTCCCTGGGCCCTGCCTAATCTTAAAGCCTTATGAGTTGTGTAGCCGCTGTTACATTTCCCTGAAGTGGAGGAGATCCTGGTCTCTCATTCAGGCTTAGAACTTTTACAGCTCTGGTCATTAACTTGGGTACTATTAAAATAATTGAACCTCCTTTTCTCTTAATGTCATAAAGGTTTATTCACTCAGATGGCTACTCCTTAGTATTGGCACACAAAAGTATCTCTTAATCTATAATCTTTTTTTTTTTTTTTTGCCAGTCCTGGGTTTGAGCTCAGGGCCTGAGCACTGTCCTTGGACTTTCACAAGGCTAGAGCTTTACCACTTGAGCCTCAGCACCACTTCTGGCTTTTTTCTATGTATGTGGTACCGAGGAATCAAATCCGGGTCTTCATGCATGCTAGGCAAGCACTTTAACCACTAAGCCAAACTCCCGGCCTTAATCTATAATCTTTACTCCTTGCCCTAGGACCATGTTCCACAGCCTTAGTTTCCGTCTCTGTCCAGAGTTTCCTGTGCATGCATTTGCATAAGAACTCTGTATAATGGGAGAATGTAAATGTGGGAGGTTTTTCTTGGCCAGTCTTGGGCCTTGAACTCAGGGCCTGAGCACTGTCCTTGGCTTTCTCAAGGCTAGAGCTCCACACTTGAGCCACAGCACCATTTCTGGCTTTTTCTATGTATATGTGGTACCGAGAAATGGAACCCAGGTCTTCGTGCATGCTAGGCAAGCTCTCTACCACTAGGCCAAAATCCTGGCCAATGTGGGAGATTTTAAAGCAAAGTATGGTGATATACACTTTTAATTCCAGTACTTGGAAAGCAGAGGTATATAAATCATGAGATTGGGGTCAGCTGGGCTAAACAGCAGAGCCACTACAATAGGAAAACAAAACAAAAAAACTATTTCCTCTCCAGCCTGATATCCTAGGAAATTGTTATCCAAAAGAATGTATTACAAATCCTATATGTGCCTTCAAGTATTTCAAGAATTTATGTGCAAATAATGCTCTCAGTGGTGTTCTGGTCACACGAATACAAAATAAACGTAGACATGTTGAGTGTAAACTTCCCAGCCGAGCTTTTAAGGCCCTCTGTAATCTGCCCCACCATTCCATCTAGTCCTGTCTCCCCACTGACATTCCCCATATCATGTTATTGACATGACTATGGTTAGCCTCTATTGACTCTGGCCAATGAGTCTCTCTCTTCCCTTTGCTGTGTGAAGCTCCTCCTCCTCCTGCCCTCCAGCAGTCTCCATTGCTCATTTGTCAGGGACTCCTTCCCTGAGCTTGTCTTTTCAGAATAACATCCATGTTCTTCAGTACACTTGTCTCCTATCTACGTGATCAAGCCTAACACAGAGTCCATGGAACATACCAAAATTACTTTTTAGTGCTTAATATACTGTTGCACTTAGTTTTTATGCCATTTTATTTAGACCTCTAGTTAGACTGAAAACTCTTCTAAAATAGAGTCTGGTTATTTATTTATTTACTTTTTGGTCTCCCATACTACTTAACACAAGTATTACTAAGTTATGGCATGCTTGGCAAAAATTGTAGAGAAGTTGGAAGATTGATCAGCTCTTTTGCATGTCCAGTTTCACTTGATCGTCACTCTAAGGACATGGTGGCACAGGCCTGTAACCCCAGCACTTGGGAGATGGAGGTATGAGGTTTGAGGCCAGCCTAGGCTACATAGCAAGTAAGATATTATCTCAAAAACAAAGCAAGACAAAAAAAAGCAGGGAGTTGGTGGCTCACCCCTGTAACCCTAGCTACTCAGGAGGCTGAGATCTGAGGATCAAGGTTCAAAGCCAGCTAGCCCAGGCATGAAAGTCCATAAGACTCCTCTGTGTGTGTGTCTGTGTGTGTTTACCAAGGAATCAAACCCAGGGCTTCATGCATGCTAGGCAAGCACTCTACAGCAAGGCCACACTCCTGGCTCTTGTGAGACTCTTACCTCCAACCAGAAAACTGGAAGTGGTGCTGGCTCAAATTGGAAGAGCCTTGAGTTAACGAGCTCAGGAACAGCACCAGGCCCTGAGTTCAAGCCTCATAACCGACAACAACAACAACAACAACAAAACCATGCAGACAGAAAAACCAATCTAAACAAAATCACCATTACCTAGTTAAATGGTCAGTGTGACACTCACATGGTCGATGCTCAGATGATTTGATTGATTTGTTAGCAGTTACATAGCAGAAAACTGCCACAGCCCTGCTTTCTAAATTCACGGTAACCCTCTGCAGTGGCAAAAAACAGCTGTCACCCAACAACAGGTGTCACCCTATGTTTTTTGTTTGTTTGTTTGTTTTTTGCCAGTCCTGGGCTTGAGCTCAGGGCTTGAGCACTGTCCTTGGACTTTCTCAAGGCTAGAGCTCTACCACTTGAGCCTCCGCACCACTTCTGGCTTTTTGCTACATATGTGGTACCGAGGAAGCGAACCCGGATCATTTTTACATACTAGGCAAGCACTCTACCAGTAGGCGAAACTCCCGGCCGTGTCACCCTATGTTTTTGTATTGGAAATCTCATGAGTTCATGTGCAGAGAGGTAATTAGATCATGAGCAGCTTCCTTTTAATGCTATTATTGTGGGAGTCAATCCGTTATCACCGCAGTGAGCTCCTGATAAGAGGAAGAGTTGTCTCTTTACTGCCCCTTCTATTTTGCATGGATACCTGCACATGGCTCCTCACATTCTATCAAGCAGCAAGAAGACACTTTGCAGTCCCTGAACCTTGAGTTCAGGGACTTCCTAGCCTCTAGAACTATAAGAAACAAATCTCTGTTCTTTATAAATTATCCAGTCTCCAGTATTCAAAGTAGCACAAAGTGAACTGAGGCAGTAATGATCATATTACGTCACTAACCAGCTGTACCGCTCCATTCCCCTCCGAATCAGAATGGATCTAGGTTCTGTTTTGCTTGGATTTTTGTGCTTGATATTCTCCAGGAGGCTGATAGACATCTAGTCCTGCCATGCACAAGAGCAAGGATTTAGGAATGACTTCTCACACCAGGCCACACAAAGGGAGCTCTCTTTTCTGTCCCTCTGGGAAGGATTCCAAGGTGAGGCATTCCTTTACTTGGTCTCCTGACTGCCTCTTTGCCTGGTGGCTCCCTACTTGGCACTTCCTCTTGCCAGAAAAGAAAAAAGGAGTACAGACTTCTTTCATATTTGTGAATGAACTTCAGTAATAGCAGTGTCTGTAAGTAAACTTTTGTGGGTTTTTTTTTTTTACTCCAAAAATCCAGTGATACTAGTTCAGAACTTTGAGCTACACATAGCCTTCTACTCTCAATGCCCCACACCCATTAAGAGAAGTATTATTAAAAACAGCAGCTACTGGGCGTGCTTAGAAACGACTCTTCTCAAGTAAATAACTTGGAATGTTTTTATTTTAGAATATCAAAGGGAGTCTGGACCACATTATGGCTAATTGACTACATATTTTCATGAGTAGAAATGAAGCTGTATTTTAGTTAGAAGGATACCAACCACAATGTCTTTAATGCTAGTTACCAGCATTTTAAAACGAAGAGGAGGAGGAAAAGGGGAGAGACAGAGACAAAGACAGAGACAGAGAGATGAAGAGAGAATTGTAAACTAGATTTTAGCCTGATTTAAATCTTAGCTATAGTTCTAGAACTAGAAGAGAATGGGAAATGTAGCGCAGACATTTTGGCCTGATTACAGTAATTGCAACCATGCTGCAATAACCCTATGTTGTGTAGATCTACTCTGATAAACATTCTTATGGACAATTCTCTCCCTCTCCTTTTTACTCTCATTTTCCCTCTCTTTTTCCCTTCCCCTTTCTCTCTTCCTCCTTCCCTCCTTCTTTCTCTCTTCTCTTTACTAATGAGAAGTAGTTCAAAGTAGGGTAGCTTGCTAGAAAACAATGAAGTCTGAAAGCTGAGCGTACTTGAACTGCAGAGCCGTTCTTGAAGCTAAGAAGCACTTATAACAAAGTTGATCTGACTCTTCATGATTTGTATAATTGCTTTGTGCTACATGGTAATTAGGCTTAATAAGCATTATTTATTTTACAACCTAACCAATCATTTCTGGGCTTAACTAGGGGAGGGAGTCTGAGTAGGGGGATGGGTAGAGTGTTCCTTTGAGGTCTTCTTTCAGCTCGCAGGATTTCAGGGGGAGGGGCTGCAATTGAAGCCACACCTAGCACCCCATTCTCCCAGGCTGGTCCCCTCCATGTTTATTTTGCTGGTGAGTAAATCACTCAACTGCAGGCTTCTAAAACTAAGCTGTGGGTGGCCTTGATTAACTGCTCCAAGAGGAAAAAGAAGAGAAAGAAAAACCTTGATTATCCAGAACCCATGGAAAATGAATCTTTTCTTGCAGTGGAAATTTCCCAGATAACTCAGAACTTTCTTTTTCTTCCTCTTCCTCTTCTTCTTCTTCTTCCTCCTCCTCTTTTTTCTCCTCTCCTTCCTCCTCCTCCTCCTTTTTCCCCTAAGCTTTTCATTTTAACCATCTCAAATGGAAATCTTCATCAGATATATCACATAATCTTCCTGGGTTGGAGATAATTAAAAATTTTATACGTTGAGTTAAAAAAAAAAGGATTGTTTATTACATTGCCTGCTAATGGGAGGATGACCTCAGAGGTTACTGAGGCATGCAACAATTTATTGCTATATGAAGTGGCACACACATATTATCTACATAATATTTGTGGTATACATTCTGTCTCTCTCTCTCTCTCTCTCTCTCTCTCTCTCTCTCTCTCTCTCTTTCTCTCTCTCTCTCTCTCTCCATATATATATAATTAGAATAGCAATACTCATTAGAATAGCTAAGGTATCCACACATGGTAGAAAGGCAAACAGGCTCTGAGGGGCATGGGGCCAGAAAATAGAACTTTTATGCATCCTATCACTTTTCTATTCTTGCCAAATTTCTGTAGAGGGAGTTTTTCAGAAAGCTAATTCTGAAGAGGTGAGAGATTCTTGTTGTCATTTCAATAAGGCCGACTCACACTCAGGAGGAGACACGGTGGGGGCAGTATAGCTCAGTGGTAGAGTGCGTGCTACCAAGTGTGAAGCCTTCAGCACTAAAAACAAATTCAGATGGAAGGTAAGGTAAGATACAAACCTCCATTCATGGAATATATGATAAAAGCAATTCTATTTTTCTGTTGACAAAGTAATCAAACATGCCAATTTTCACAATAGTTAAATCTTACAGATAAGCATAATATGAAAAGTCTTTTATTTTCTACTTCTCCCACAGAAGTATATCAATGTTTTTTTTGTATTGACATTTTAACATATTATAGTTTTTAAAAATATGCATTTAGAGCTGACCCTGAATTCAAGCCCCTTGATGGACAAAAATAATTTTACAGCTGGGTGCCAGTGTCTTACACCTATCATCCTAGCTATCCAGGAAACTGAGATCCAAGGATCACAGTTCAAAACCAGCCTAGGCAGAAAGTCTGTGACATTCTTATCTCCAACTGACCACACACACACACTCACCAAAAAAAAAAAAAAAAAAAAAAAAAATCCAGAAATGGAGCTGTGACTCAAGTCATAGAGAGCTAGCCTTGAGGGGAAAAAAAAGCTCAGGGACAGTACCTAGTGCCCAGACCCTAAGTTCAAGCCCCATGACTATTATACTAGGATCTGCCTATACCTTTTAACTAGACCTCTTAATTTACTAATTTATAGTAAATATTTCATGAATGAGTCTACTTTTAGTTACGTTATTGGTTTTACCGAAGTATTCTATTAAAGTACTATAATTTATTTAACAAGTTCTCTGCTGATGGATATTTGTAGAGTGTCCAGTTTTGTAGCATTAAAATCAACAGTGAGGAGTAGGCGTGGTGAAGATCTCTGAAATCCCAGTACACAAGAGGCTCAGCAAGGAAGATCATGAATTCAAGGTTAGCCTGCGATGTATTGAGGGCTTCTGGGTGTTTGTCACTATAACAAAACAAATTAACTGGAGAGAAGATTTATTTTGGCTCAAAGTTTCAAAGATTAAAGTCTATCACAGTAAGGAGGGGATGGTGGAACAGTAATGTTCATGTTATGATAGTCAGAAAGAGACCCCAGTCCACTGGGTGGACCCCAGTCTACATGTTATATCCAGGGCATAGCTTTCTCTACTAGTGAGTGCTCTCTGGAAGCCACTGCACAGACAGACCCAGAGGTGTGCTTTACGAATCTCTTGGACGTTTCTAAGTCCAGTCAAATGGATAATCAAGATTAATAATATTATTCTGTCTCAAAAAGAAAATAAAAGAAGCAATGAAATTTAATACTTTTAAATATGTATAATTAAGTATTAGACAGAAGAGGAAGAGGAAGATAGTAGATTAGATACATCCAATATATTGCAAGGAGTCAGGTAACATAGAGAAACTATTTTCTTTAAAATATATATTACATATATATATATATATATATATTAAGCTGGGCTCTGGTAACTCATGCCCAAAATCCTATCTACTAAAAAGGCTGAGATCTGACGATCGTAGCTTGAAACCTGCTCAGGCAGGAAAGTCCATGAGCCTTTTATCACCAATAAATCACTTAGAAAAAGCCAGAAATGGAGCTATATCTCAGGAGGTAGAGTGAGAAAAAGAAGCTCAGGGATAGCACCCAGACCCTGGATTCAGACCCAGGATTCCCCCCCACCCTCCCCACTTCAGACCACACAAATTAATTTTTTATTAAAAGATTTTTATTAACTGGCATATGAATTTAAGTACAAAATTAAAATTAAGCTGATATTATAGATACATATCAATCTATATAATATATCAATATGTCTGTAGAGTATATATCCTGTTATAGATTTATATGTCTATGTAATTATATTTATTTCTCCAAGATCATGTCAATGACCTTGAGTACCTGAATATTGAGTCATCACTTTTGTTTGGATCTAATATCCACATATCAAGAAGACCATGTGCCTTTTGTTCCTTGACTTACTTATCTCATTCAACATGATTTGCTCTAGTTTCATACACTTCCCAGCAAATGCCCCATTATTTTATCTTGTCCGGTGGCTATGTAGAATTCCATTGTATATATGTACCACATTTTTTGTATCCATTCATCTGTAGTAGGGCATCTGGATTGTTTCCATCACTTGGCTCTTGTGAATAGTGCAGAGATGAACATGGCTGAGCAGGTGTCCTTATCATATCCTGGGTTATGATGCTCAGAGTAGATGCCTAGGAGTGGTATGGCTGGGTCATAGGGAAGGCCTATTTTCAGTTTTTTGAGGAACCTACAAACTGCCTTCCAGAGAGGTTGTATTAGTTTACATTCCCACCAGTAGTGCTTTAGGGTTCCTCTTTCTCTACAACCCTGCCAGCAACTGTCGTCATCTGAGTTCAGAGTATTGGCCATTTTGATTGGGTAAGGTGGTATCTTAGGGTTGTTTTTATTTGCATTTCCTTTATGACCATGGATGATGAGCATTTTTTCATGTTTGTCATTTTAACCTCTTCTTTTGACAGGTGTCTCTTTAGTTCCCTTGCCCATTTAGTGATTCATTTGTTGAGTTTGGGGGGGTATTAGTTTCTTGAGTTCCCTGTAGATTTTGGTTATTAAGCAATTGTCTGATGTATTATTGGTAAATATCTTTTCCCAGTTGGTTGGCTGTCTTTCTACCTTAGTATCTATGCCTTTGTCTGTGCAGAAACCTTCATTTTTAGCTAGTCCCATTTGTCCATTCTTTCTCCAATCTGTTGTGACCCTGGGACTCTGTTTGCCTGTGCCTATGAGTTCCATTGTCTCTCCTACTCTGTTGCGTAGCAGGCTCAGAGTTTCAGTCTGATATTGAGATCTTTGATCCATTTTGAGTTAATGTTTGTGCATGGCAACAGGCTGGAATCAATTTTTAGTTTTCTGCACGTGGCTGCCCAGTATTCCTGGAACCAATAATTGAAGAGGCTTTGTTTATTCCACAGTATATATCTGGCTCCTTTGTCAAATATAAGATGACTATAGGTATGAGGTTTTATTTCTGGATTTTCTATTTTGTTCCATTGATCTTCTGGTCTGTTTTTGTGCCAATACCAAGCTGTTTTTGTTATTATGACTCTATAATAGAGTTCAAAGTCTGGTATTGTAATACCACCTGCATTGCTCCACACAAATTAATTTTTGGAAGTGCTTGCATGTGAACTTAGGCCTCACACTTGCGAAGCTATGTTCCTAGTCGTAGGAGAGACCACATTCTGGAGAGAAAGGAAAACAGCATCAAGAATCACAAAAGGGATGGCAAAACAATAGAAAAGCACGGGAAACAGGCAACATGGAAAACAGCAAACAGCTCTAAGCCCTCAAGACAAGCAAAGGAGTCTGAAAATGCCCGAAATATTTCAGGAAGTTGAAATATATAGATGGAAAATGGTAAGGAGAAGTGATTATAGAGGGGAGGAGAGTTTGATGTGATTCTGAAGAGAAGTTTAAGTCGCCACTGCTCTAACTGCAAAGGATGTGGTGATTGGAGGCTCCATCCTTTTTGTGAGGCACAAGTGTCATGGCCTGAGCATTATAGAATCAACAAAACACCAAACCTAGGCTGGCAGAGTATGTGGTCTCTTGGGCCTGCCTCCAGGCTGCATGTGCTAGCTACAGTGGGCTGAGGGCCCTGAGTTCACACCCTCCAAATCATATATCCACAGCCTCTCTCTCCAAAATGTAGGTGAACTGTTTGAAAGCATGTAAGCCCACCTCTGGTATTTCCTGTCAAGTTAGACTAGGGACCACGAGGCCAGGTCTGACAAGATATATGAGCTTTTTATTCTTTTCTTTTTATTAAAGAATTTATTAACATTGACTTTCACATCATATTTCAAATGACGTGTTTAACAAATGAGTATTTGTCGGGGTCCTTCATTCCCAGTCCCTCTTGAGGAGGGATGGGAAAAACACACCCCAACCAGTTCAAGCCGCGAGAGGAGAGGGCCCACCGTCCTCCCACACTCAGCCTTGCTTCTCCGGAGCATGAACAGACACCACGCTGCTTCATCAAGGCAGGAATTTCTCTCTCTAAAACTCCCCTCCTTATATTGGGTGCGGGAGCCTATCAGCACAACAGGAGGGCAGGATAAAGAGGTCCACTTGTTTACCCCTACTACAGGTCTCAGCAGAAAGTTATTAGAATGGCGTTACTCGGCCCCCAACAAGTATTCAAGAAGGGAATCTCTATATACAATCACTGGCACTTAGTTTTTAGAACTTAATCAAAATTAGGCTAAGGGTTTGTATATCATAGATACATATTAATTAATTAATTAATTTTTTTTGCCAGTCTTGGGCTTGGGCTCAGGGACTGAGCACTGTCCTTGGACTTTCTCAAGGCTAGCACTCTACCACTTGAGCCTCAGCATCATTTCCAGCTTTTTTCTATGTATATGGTACTGAGGAATCGAACCCGGGTATTCATGCATGCTAGGCAAGCACTCTACCACTAGGTCAAACTCCCAGCATACATATTAATTTATGAAATAAAACACTATGTCTATAGAGTCATAAGTTTTTATGTCTATGTAGCTATGTTTATATTTCCAATACCATGTCCATAGCATTGGGTAAGGAACTATCCTTATTTGCAGATAATACATACTTAAAGACCTCAAAAATTATCAGATCTGATATGCTTTTTGAAAAGTATCAGTATATAAAATCAACATACAAAATTAGTAGCTTTCTATTTGCTAACAGTAAACAAATTGAAAAGGAAATCAAGAAAACAATTCTATTCACAATTACCTCCAAAGAAACCCTAGGAATAAACCTAGCAAAGGAGATAAAAAAGATTTTTAACATGAAAACTATAAAACATAGAAGAAAGAAATTGAAGAAAGCACTAGAAGATAGAAATACCTTCCATGTTCATGGATTATGAGAATTAACATTGTAAAACAGTTATACTGTGAGATTTACAAATTTATAGATTCAATGCAATCTTCATCAACATTCCAGTGTTGTTTTTCATTGAAATAGAACAACCCATCCTAAAATCCATGTGGAAGTACAAAAGGCTCTAAATAGCCAAAGCAATCTGAGAAAGAATGATGACAATACTGGACTTCAAAGTCATAGTAACAAAAGTAGCTTGGTACTTGCCCAGACACAAATTCTAATAGACTAGACTAGAATAGAAGACCCAGAAATAAGCCCATACAGCTATAACCATCTGATTTTCAAAAACTGTGCCAAAACATATGTTGGAGAAAAGACAGTCTCTTCAACAAATGGTGCTAGAAAAACTGGATATCTGTATGTAGAAGACTAGAACTAGATTCCTAATTCTCACCGTATATAAAAATTAATTCAAAATGGATTATCGATCTAAGTGTAAGATCTGAAATGTTGAAACTACTGAAAGAAAACATAGAGAAAATTCATGAAGATACAGGCATAAGTAGGACTCTGCTCAGAAAAACAAAAGCAATGATTAAAAATTAGATCTTGTTAAGCTTAAAACCCTCTGCATATCAAAGGAAATAATTACAAGAATCAGGAGACAATATACAGCATGAGAGAATTTCTTTGCCAGCTATTCACTGAATAAAGAACTAATATGCAGAATATCCAGAGCTCCAGAAACAAAATACCAAAAGAATAAATACTCCAATAATAAATGGAAAAGTGAATCGAACACCTATTGTGTTCTCAAAAAATACAAATGACCAATAAATACCTGAAGAAATGCTCAACCTCATTAACCATAAAGGAAATGTAAATAGAAATTACACTGAGATTACATTTCACCCCAGTCAGAATGGAACTCATCAAGGAAACAAACAAATGCTGGTAAGAATAGGGAACACACACACACACACACACACACACACACACACACATTGCTGGTTGAAATACAAATCAATGCAGGTCATTTGGAAATTAGTATGAAGATTCATAAAAAACTAAAAATCAACCTACTTTATGACTTTGCTATACCACTCTTAGACATGTATCCAAAGGAATGTAAGTTAACATACAATACAAATACATGCAACCTATTTTTATAGCAACATTATTCACAATAGCCAATCTATGGCATCAACCTAGATTGGTTGAATGAATAAAGAAAATGTGATAAACATACACAATGGAGTATTATTCGGCCATAAAGAATGAGATCATGTCATTGGCAGGAAAATGGGTGAAACTGGAAATCATTGCATTAAATGAAATAAACCAGACTACCCTTTATTTTTGTCATAGAAGCTTATTGTTATATGTAATTATTGTCCCTAGAACTGAGGAATTTTCATAATTACAAAAGTCTCAGTTGCCTAAAGGTTATGTATGTGTGTGTGTGTGTGTGTGCGTGCGTGTGTATACTGTAAGCCTGCCTTATTTGTGAATTTATCCCACTTTTTTGACCAAGTATGGTAAAAAAAAAAACTTTATAACAATTTTTTTTTTTTGCCAGTCCTGGGCTTGAGCTCAGGGCCTGAGCACTGTCCTTGGACTTTCTCAAGACTAGAGCTCTACCACTAGAGCCTCAACACCACTTCTGGCTTTTTTTTTTCTATGTATGTGGTGCCAAGGAATTGAACCCGGGTCTTCATGCATGCAAGGCAAGCACTTTAACCTCTAGGCCAAACTCCCGGCCCCTTTATAACAATTTTTAAATCAAAAGAAATTCCAAAAAACCAAACATTTTAAATCCCCCTATGCACATTTTGAAGCCCAGTTGCTGTGGAGAAGCTCTTAGTCAGTCCCACATTGTTGTCAGTTGTGTTTGAATCTCTGTGTGATGTGCTGAATATTTCCTTGCTCTTAATTTTGTGAAGATATTACTGTCCCAGAGCAAATAGTGCCTCCCTAAAAGTGAGAGAAAAGTTATTATATTTCTTGAAAGCTCCAAAGGGAGTATATTATACCTAATTTGAGTGATAAAGTGAAATTTTTAGATTTGTTGAAAGGTAGAATGTCCTTAGTGGAAGTTGGATGGTATTAGGGGAAAAATGAATCAACCAACCACACTTGTCAAAATAAAGCACAGAAAATAAGATCTAGTTTTGGGTGTGTAAGTATTAACATGTACATGTGGTAGATATAAATTGGAACAATCTTCAGAGTACTGAACCTGAGGTATCTTGAGCATTTGTGGTTTTTAACTGGTAGTTTTCATGGATCCATATACCCACAAATACCAAGGGTCCGCAGTCTCCACATGTTCTTCCAATTTCAATTATGGCTTTATTTGTATATTTAATTTTTCATCCCCTTGAAATATTTTTAGTGTAAGAATAAAGTGATCATCCACTATTCTTTTTCAAACAGCTATCAATTGTTACAAGACCATTTATTGAATTATTTTTTCCTCATACTGGAAATGATATCCATATTCTGTGCTACATGATGTATAATTTGTAACCTTTTTGAAGGTCCATTTCTGGGCCATTCGTTCATTCCATTGCCCTGCCACTGTCCTACTGAGCTATAACGGCAATGTGATAGTTTCTATAAATTGGTAATACACCCTTATACCTACTAGTGTTTGTTTCCCTTTTCCATAGTTTTACTGACTAATCTCACAAGTTTTTCCCTCTAGAATATTATCTATATTTTATCACATTCTTATTATGATAGGATTTCGCCAGGTGCTCGTGCCTGTAATCCTAGCTACTCAGGAGGCAGAGAACTGAAGATTACAGTTTGAAGCAGACCAGGCAGAAAAGTCTATAAGGCTCTTATCTCCAATAAAGTAATCAGAAAAAAACACTGTGGTACAAGTGATAGAGTGATAGCCCTGAGCACAGCAAGGCTTGGGGACAGAGCCTGGGCTCTGAAGTCAAGCCTTTAATTCAAGCCCCAGGACCAAAAAAAAAAAAAAAAAAAAGATATGATTTGTGGTGCCCAGGCTTGTATTGAACTTCTGTGCTCAAGCAACCGTCTACCTCTGCCTCCTTAAAAGCTGAGACTACAGGTACATGTTACTACACTTGGCCTTTTATTATTTATTTTATTTTATTTGTGGGTTATGGGTTTGAACTTGGGCTCAGTGCTGTCCCTGAGCTCTTCAGCTCAAGGCTACAGCCCTTCCCTTGACCCAAGCCCCATTTCCCACTTTCTAGAGGTTAATTGGAGATAAGAGTCTCAGGTCTTTTTGTGCCTGGGCTGGCTTTCAACTTTGATTCTCAGATCTCAGCCTCCTGAGTAGCTGGGATTACAGGTGTGAGCCATGGCACCCACCTGGTTTAAACTTGGTTTTTTATTGGTCCTCTTATCCAATTGGAATGACTAGGTTTGTTTTCTAAAGATGGATTATAGCAGTGATAGTGGACATTCTGGCTTTATTCCTGATTTTAATGTAGTCATTTTCACTGTTTAAATCAAGACTTGGAATACATATGCCTATTATATTGTGAAGGTATGCTTTTGAGTATGTGGCAGAACTGGGGTTTTAATTCAGGGCTTCAAGCTTGCTCAGCTTGTTTACTCAGCTGGTACTCTTCCACTTGAGCCATGCCTCCAGCCTAGCTTTATATAAGCTAGTTATTTTGGAGATGGACTATCACAATCTTTTCTTCCTAGGGTGGCTTTCAACTATGGTTCTCTGGGTTTCAGCTTCCTAAGTCACTAGAATTATAAATAAGAGCCATCAGTGCCCAGCTGTAAGTATTCTTATATTCCTATTTTGGCATGGTCATTAAGAACATTTTTAAAGAACATTTTATATAATGGCTATATGTGACCCACTTCTTAGATATGGGACCTGATGCAAGATTCTTAACTTTGATAAGTACTATCATAATGAGGATGATAGATAGTACCTCTCTCACTGGATAGTAGAAAGGGTTCAATAAGAAAATAGAATACCAAGTATGTCAGGTATGCCCTTTACATAATATGGACAAAATAAATGCTATTTTTTGTTAGTACTATTGTTTTACTATGAATGGATGTTCAAATTTATTCTATTCATTTTCTCTGTCTTTTAAGGTAACTGTGGCTTGTTTCCGCTTTGATTATTCATATAGTGAATTATACTAATAGATTTTCTGAAACTAAATCATGCTGAAATAAGTCCAAATTTGTCACAATGTATTTTTAATGGGCTACCACCGCATTCTATTTGTTAATATTTTGATTAGGATGCTTACATGCTTCAATGCAAGATTTCTCTTGTGTTTGTGTGGATCGGGGGACACAGACGGTTAAGGCCTGTGTGTGAGGTACTATATCTATAGTTGTTCAGCATGGGACGTATGTGTGGACAGGGTGTGTGTACGGTGTGAATTGGTGTGTTGTCTGTGATGATGATGTGTATGGAAGATAAGACAAATTTATATTTGTGAAGTGTAGTAAATGTGATGTGTGGATATGGTATATAGTGCTTATGCAATGTTTCTATGTATTTGTGCAGTGTATGGACCGTGTATATGTGAAAGGCAATTCTTTTATGTATGTGCAATAGCTATGAAATTTGGTACCCAAGTTATATTGGCTTTGTGCAATGAGTGAAGGGGTTCTCCTTTATGTGTTAAATGAGTTTGATTCCAATAGAGTCATTCCTTCCTTAGAGATTTAAAATTAGTAACTTGTTGAAATATCTGAGTCTTAAGTTGTCCCTAGCAGCAATGACAATTTCTCCCATGGATTGGTTTTGAAAATTCTCAGAGGCAATTTTGGCAGGAATTTCTTTGAAAACCATCCACTCATTTTCATTTGATAGAAAATTAGAAATGGCTGCTTTGGGTATGATATCAAATAATAGCGTAATATACTAAATCGCTTTCTTCACACTTAGTATGACAAGAAAAGGGTTAAGAAGAATTAAGAAGCCATTCTGGCACCAAGAATGCTGTAAATATGGTCAACACTGTATCTTCTTTGACAAATAAAAATGGAAAAATATGATTTTTTTTTTACCATGACTAGGCAAGTAGAAAATAATCATCCACAAAGTACATGTGATCAGTAGACTAAATCCTTCCAGATACCGTGGCTCTTGAGGAAACACTGAAAGAAGTCCTCAGGGGCTGAGGCACTCAGATGTGCCTGCATAGGACAGACATAAGTACAAGCTGCCAAAGGCCTGGAGCCTGAAAGGCTACTCAGGAAGAAAGGCTGAATGGAGCTTAGAAGGAAGAAAGGACTTGAGAAGATTGACAGCATCTCAGGCAGGATCCAAAATGCAGTGGTGACAGCCTACCTGCTGTGTGGAAAGAATTTCAGGTACCAGACCAGTAAGACTTGGGTGCTATCTTTCAGAATTGAGAGGACCTCCTGTCCTTGCTGGAGGCTTATCCATGTTTGTTCCTCCTTCTCCCTGCCTGGACTTGAGAAAGGGAAGTTAGGTTGGTGTGCTTAGTATGGCCTGGCAGGTATAGAGTCCAGACACCTTCTGGCCCCACAGGAGTGATAAGCCATTTTCTTCATGCTGCTTCCTTGGCTGAAGTTTTCTGTGAGTATAGAATGCTCTGCTTTTGTACTCATATCCAGAAGTACCACTCTTTGATGCTATTTTCTGTTTCCCCATCGCTATAGAGCCTGGAGGAACTCTGAGCAGAGGGCAGGAAGAGGAGAATTCTTCATTCCCTTGAGGAGCTTTCAGAGAAGAGATGGATTCCCACCCTCAATATTGACTGTCAGATGTTGATATTGGATAATTTTGGCAATGCTATTTGGTCAATATTAATTAGTAACATTAATCACGAATACTGATTCATTATCAACAATAATAAATTATTAATACTTGATTCTTTTTTTGTTGGGAGAGATGGTTTCTGATCCTGGACCTCAAGGGAAAAGTAAAATGAAGCAGGTTTTAGTTGGCTAACTTGGCGTTCATTTGGAGTTGTGAGAACTACAGGAGATGTCACACTTGAAGAAATGGTTCCTAGAGGTGAGGTCCTGCAGAAGATGCTCACAACAATATGTGATGGTTAATTTTATGCCAACATGACTGGGTCACTGACAGCACAATACTGAGCTGGGGCTCCTTTTCCAGTCTCATTGCTATGTGTTTTTCTAGATAGTATACAAAAAGATGTATTTGTAGATTCTTTGATTTTTTTTCCCAAAGATCACATGAGGTTATGGAAAGAGGTTTTGAAGCCACGCAGGCCTCAGTTCAAAATTCTATGTAAGTCACTTTTGGTATAATCCTGAACTAGTAGCTTAGCCTTTCTGAGCTGGCATTCCCTCATCTGCACAATGACTGTACTCCAGTGTATGGAGCTTGTATCACTACTGGGTAGACAATGTATATAGTATTATCATGAAGTAATGTTTAAAATCAAACATCAGGTTGAGTGAAGCATCAATAACAAAACATTAGTTCTATGTGACAATTTTTTTTGAGGAGAGATTAGCTCACACTTGTAATCCTAGCCACTCAGGTGGATAAAATTCAGAGGTTCACAGTTTGAAGTTCAACCTAGATAGAAAAGTCCTTCAAATTCCATCTCCAAAATAATGAGGAGAAAAAAAGTTGAGTTAGATGCATAGCTCAAGTTGGGTGCTAATGAAGCAAGAAAATCAAGCAAGAGAAAAGCCCTGAGTTCAAACTCTAGAGCTGCCAAAATAAATAACTAAATAAATGGAAAAATAATCAGATTTGGGTTTACCAGTTTACAACAAAATTAAAGAGTTGAGCACACCCTGAAGAATGCTTTAGGCTAACGCTCAGTGATCTTTCTCTGCCAAAAGGAGGGGCCCTGGCTCAAGGATCAAAATGAAAACCATCCAACAGCCTAAAACGAGTCGTTATCCTTTTAAAATTCTTAAGGTTTGCTATTAGAACCAGAATCTTATGCAGATGTGAATATAATATCAAATGGCACAGAACCTCAGCCTCAGCCCAGCAAAATAGAGTTGTGAATCAGTGGGTCCAGATGTTCCAGATATGCCTCATATCCTTTGGCATATGGAAAGGTAGGTATTCACTCTCTGGATTTTTTTGACAGAGGGTGATTCCAGTACCCACGAGCCTATGTAGTGAGCTGTACATGGCTATTGATTCTTTGATCTTTATCCCATAGAGGAGTGAATTCCATGACCCCTTAACACTGATTATCATTGCAGCACTGATTACAATGGAAGGAAACCCATATGAGTTCTAGAACTAGGCTTTAAAGAACAGGTGATTTATTCCTTGCTCTTTTGGAGCTCTGAGTAGCCACATGCCAAATCTGGATGACCTACTAGACAGTCTATATGGCAATGTCATAAAATTACATGGTGAGGGATGGAGGTACCCAAGCCAGCCTTCTAGCAAGAACAATCCCTGCTAAGGTATTGGGATGTGTGCAAAGCCATGTTGGACCCTCTAGTTCAGCTGCAGCTGGAGAATCCCAGGAGATACCAGAGGGAGCAAAAGAATATTTTGACTGAGAGCTCCTGAATGCCTGATGTCCCAAACAGAAAAATAGACAATGCTATGTTTCAAGACACTGGACTTTGTAGTCCTTTTGACACAGGAATAGATTATCCAGAAGCAAAATCTTGCACTTGTAACTCTCTTTGCAGAATGCACACACAATCCTAAGCACTCGAAATGACTAAGCACCCAGAATCCTTTATTAAGTCTGGCATGTCTTGGAGCTTTTTGTGTTCTCACTGTCTGGGAGCTCAAAGGATATACAAAGGAAATTTCACATTTCAATCTATGAAGTATCCTGACTTTCCTAAACACACTTGTACTGTTGCTTTCAAAATTTGGACCCATTAGGTTACAAACAGTAGAAAGAAAGGAGTGTAGGAAGGCAGGACGGAAAGAAAAAGAAAAGAACATCTCTGATTTGTGGGCATCTACTTAGAAATGAACAAATGAAATCAAAACCTCCAGATGAAGAAATGTCTGGATCCTCTTCTACCCTTTGGAAAGTATGCTAATTGGTAACACCAAATCCATCTTAGAGTCTGAGTCAGACAAACACCTAAAGACCAGCAGAACTCTTACTCCTTGTTTCTATTTGAATTGTTTCATTTATTCCTCAAGTTCATAAGTTCACATTTATTGAGTGTTATCTATGAGAGAAACAAAGAAATATACTATAATTGTAATATTTCCTTCTCCACTTGAGGCCCCAAACAAGACATCTCTTGCCATAATCAGATCAGTGAAATGTTGCACCTTTATTCTAAGAATAGGAAATGCATTCTCTCAAGCTGGGGTTTCCTGTCTATAAGTCAGTCACTTAAAGTCCATTGTGTGAGATCCCAAGGGAACCAGTCTCCATGCATCACTGTGACAGTGGTGCATGCTAAAGTAGAGCTGCTAAAAACTGAGAGTCCATTGGACCCTTCTACCCAAAGAAAAATCACAATGGACCTAGCATGTAGCTTAGCAGTAGAGGCCCTAGGTTTAATTCTCAACACAAGAAAAAGCAAAAGAAGAAGCAGGAGGAAGAAAGAGAGGATAATTGGATGGAGTAGAAGACAAAATGCCATGAAGGTTTAAGTCCATGGCAGTATGACTTCAGGTCATTGTGTACACATTGCCACCAAAGCCAGTGGTCCACTGCTGGCTAGCCTTGTGCATTTTAGTAATCATCAAGGAATTTGAGACTCATGGCCAGTTTGGTAGTGGGATGAGAAAGAGTGAGAGAATGGAATACCTTTCCCCCACCTTTTCCAAGCTGAATCCATTCTGGTGCCTTGACATCAGTGTCATAGGTGTATTTTATTATCTTACTGGGTGTTGAACTCAGGGCTCCAAGCTTGCCAGACAGGGACTCTACCACTTGAGTCATCTCCTCACCCTTTTTTGCTGAAGTTATTTTTCAGATTCAGTCTTGTGCTTTTGGTTCAGGCCTGCCTCACATTGTCATCTCTCAGACTCATGCTCCATCTAGAAACCCACAGAACCCGGAGCGCCACACATTAGATATTTCATGGTGTAGCTCATTCTGTGTCTTTCCTAAAAGCATTTGATTGGATTTCAGAGAAAGAGGAAATCTCCCTCTCCCAGATCCAAGTTGGCTTCACTTATGGTGCCACAATACTAACAACTTGTCATTCCCCAAGCCTCAACAAAGACTCAAAAGATATCTAACAATGCATTCCTGCTAATCCAGGGCCTCTTAAACATAATCTGCCTCTCTTGGAGATGAGTATCATATACTGCAAACCAAGTAAACAGAAGATAATACATTGAATCAAAATTTTAGACTAGAGCAGGGAAGTAGAGATGTGGGCTTAAATGGTAGAGTGCCATCCTTGAATGAAAAAGCCGAACAATAAGACAAAGCCCTGAATACAAGTCTCAGTTCAGGTCTGGCTTGTATCTTTTTTTTTTTTTTTTTTTTTTTTTTTTTTTACAGAACCAAACACCATAGAGTTCAAACTCCTCATGATACTGACAAAGAAACAGGCCCAAACCTTACCCAGCCTGTGCAAAGCTACACATAGTATTTGATAGTTGAGTCCCAAGTCCTCAACTTAAACTTTTGTCTCCACATTTTCATGTAACTACCTCATTTGGCCTTTATACCAAACTGACAGACAAATAATTTGAGAGCTTTACCCCCTTCCCCACCACCACCCCCCCTCCGCCCCCCGCCACTTTTGCCTAACAAAAACAGAAACATTCCTAGTTAAGCCAAGACAGGGTCTGACAGAGCTTGGCAGCTGCAAGTGTCTTTCTAAATCTGGAAACATCACATCTCTTTTGAAAGTGGGAGCAACAATTTGTGCCTTTTAAATGTGAAGAAATGTATTCCTTTGTGTGAGAAAAAAATAACGGCTGTGAAATTGTTAAAGGTAAATATTGGACAAGACAGTCAGCAAAGCCAGGTTTGTCAGAACAGTTAGTTTCTTCATGTGCCAAAAACAAAAAAGACACAGGAAAATTCTTTTCCATTTATGAATATATTCTCCCGATTTCCCCAGAACATGAATATACAAGATCTCATGAGCTACAACTGAATATTCAGTTACTAAAAAAAGCAGGCTGAAATAAGGCTAAAAGAGGTGGGGGTGCGGGGAGAACTTGCTCATCCTATAGAAAAAATTTCCTACCATTATCCTCTAGGATCACTGATAGACTGAAGACATACTTTAGATCCTTCGTTTTGAAGAAATCTTCTCTTAATATACAAACATCCATTTGTTCATATTATGAATGATTTGTGAAGAAACACCTATAGGTCTTCATGTATTCACTTTGGTTTATTATCTAGTACATGTTAAGATTATAGTAATTTCTGAACATATGAGAGAAGCTAAGATATAGGAACTATCCTTCAGTTCACATATTGCAAGACAGGAAGATGGACTCATAAATAGGTAGGACTTCAACACAAGCACAGTTTAGCGCAGACGATGGCTGTCAAGGTGGAGAGCACCAAGTTCCATTACCACTAAAGGATAGAGGGAGGCACCTAATACATAAGGCAGGGTGTCTCTTGGCGTCTTTCTACTTGCCAAGCTGGCACTCATCACCAATCTGCAACTTTCAGAAACTTGGTATTCATGGAACACAGTAACCCCTGACCTCAGGAAATGCCATTCCTGTAGGGAATGACTCCATTAGCCACCATGTGGGGCAATAATTCCTTCTCTATCATGTCTAATCATTGCATCTTTAGCCTTCATTTTTGCATTAACACTAGATTTCTGGTCTAGGTGACTTAAGTACCTTAGATTTTTGTTATCCTTGCTTCCATTTTTCTTAGCTTCCTGCTAAGAAGCATGTTCTCCTGGGTGGACAATAAACTCTTCCGCTGTAGTCCACAGGTTTGGTCCAGGAGGATATGCCTTCTCATTTTTTAAAAATTGTTTTTTTGTGTGTGGCTCATAGGGCTTGAACTCAGGGCCTGGGCGCTGTCCCTGAGCTCTTCAGCTCAAGGCTATCACCCTACCCCTTGAACCACAGCCCCACTTCCCATTTTCTAGTTATTAATTGGGCATAAGAGTCTCATGGTCTTTAGTGCCCAGCCTGGCTTTGAACCAGGATCCTCAGATCTCAGCCTCCTGAGTAGCTAGGATTACAGGCGTGAGCCATCGTGCCTAACTAACCTTCTCATTTTTAATTTGTTTCACTGTGTTTGTTGTGTGCTTCCTGAACCAAACTATTATGCCTTATGCTTTTCTGCTCTCTCTCTTTCTTTCAAGATACTGGTATCTTGAAAAGATACTGAGGGCCTGGTCCTTGCTACGAAGGAACTCTACCATTGGAGCCATACCCCTAGTCCTTAATTCCCCCTTTCTTATTCCCTTATAGCATAGCCCAGGTAACACCATGGGTCTGTAACAAAAATGGAATAGGACTGATGATTAAGGCTAGTAATCCTAGATAAGTTCACTAATATTGGGGACAGAAAGCTGACCCAGTCATTATACTATGTGGGTCTAGACCTAGCTGCAGAGGTTGGGAGTCTGGTAGGTAAAACAAGGGTATGGCAAACAGGTTTGGGCCAAGTTGACATTAGTATTGCAAGACGTAATGTCTGGAAATAGGTAGGTTTCATGCCACTGTGGTATGAGGAGATGATGACATTGCTCTTGACAAGGAGAAATCAGTCTCTTCCTGCTGTCCCTTAGAATCTTTAAGGCAGACAGGGCTGAGAAGACAACCACAGCATCTGGTTACCAGAATGGGCTCAGGCAGGAAGTGGACTAGAAACCAAGTAAGCCAGGATCCCCTGGAGCTTCTTCAGCCGTCTGTGGGAGGACAGTGAGAGAGGCATGTGAGAAGAACACTGTGGCCTTGGGGGAAGGGTGAGAGTTAAGCTTAATTTCCTCCAACTGGGTGTGCTAAGACCCCTGAGGGCATAGATGATCTGAAGCCAATCAGAATGCACATAGTAGGAGTTCAGAAGTCCAAAGTCAGTTGAGCGGAATCCAGTTAATCATTCAGAACTCCTTGTCACGGATAACTCCGTGGGTTTCATACTGAAAGGGAATAAATGATCCCTAGACAAGGAAACTGTCCATATTGACTTCTAACTGCCTGATGGTGCAGATGACAGCGACCAACAGAAAGAGTGTCATAAGCCTGACAAAGGGCACAGCCAATGAACAAGTGGAGATTCAGCAATCTTCTAACCTCAGGGGGTCTTCTTGGAGCTAGTGCCAAGGGCAATCTGCTGCTAGGCCGTGATGCCACCAGACTGGGCTAGGAAGTTACCAGTCTTCAGCCACAGTATTGCCACAGTCTTTACTGTTCTTATCACAGGGGAGAAAGGATCATTGACCATGTAGCCCTCTGCTCTGTTCTGGGGATTCTAACATGGAACCCATCCCCGAGATAGAGTTATTAGTGATAATTCAGGACATACCTGGGTGCTTATGTGGAAAGTAAAGTGGTTGGGGGAAGTCAGTTTCCCAGGATCACTTCCCAGGTACACAATTCCTGAAGGCCACCATTAGATATTCCACATTGGTTCAGTACATCCATGGGGCCACCCACATCACTGGCACTCCAAAGGGAACATGAGGTCTCCTACATTCCTGTGGACATCACAAGAGAGAAGTCTCGTTTCTAACACAGTGGGAGCTGGCACCAGCCACTCTGAATGGATAAAATATACATTTGCACAAAGGTTGTATCCCTTTTCTCTAGAAATGTATGAAAATAAACAGATCCTGCCTGAAGAAAAATTGTGAAACTGAGAATTCAGTGAAATTTGCCTGTGGGTGTTTTCAGCCTCTGGGGAGTCTCCCCCCCCCCCCATTCTCCCCTCTTCACTCCTTCCAGCTCAGGGTGTCTTCCTGAAGTCTAAAAACACACTGGATCTGCTAACATAATTTCACTGAACACTCTCCATGTGCTACTGGGGTAACTGCCTCTGGATTTACATTATTATGGGATGAGATGGTTTTGTAGATCTTCTCTAGAAAGGACTTTTAAGCAAAGTTAAAGCTGATAGAGTTTGTCTTTAAAGACAGATGTTTCCTGATTCCAAAAATTTTACTGCACTGAATCAAAGATTGCCTGACCTGAATTTTGATATGACTGTAAATCTACTTTGATGAATGGGATGCTAGAAAGTGACTTTGGAAGAGACTTGGATGTATTAGGATACTGCTTTGGGAAAGGCATTCAGGCCTCATCCTGCCTTGAATTCAGATCCACTCCTTCCCCTGCTAAAAAGACATTTACAGACCTCTATGAATTACTAATTGTTTTGTATATGTTATCTCATTTAATCCTCCCAAGAGTCTTATGAGAGCGAGATTGTAATTATCCTAATTAAAAACAGCAACTCCATTTACTGCGTCGTCTAGAAGCAGTACTCCCTTGTCTCGGTGACACTGCTTTCTAGGTATCACTTCTTCCTGCCTCTTCTGCTTCTTAGGACCTTGTCCGACACCAGTTTTTTTTTTCTGCCCCTTAAATTTGGGACTGGGCAGAAGATGTTTGGACTTCTGCGGTGATCTGATCCTAGGATCTCATTAACTCGGGAACCTTATCTACAACACGTGTATCTGGACTTTTATGGTTCTTCAGGCTTAGCCCTCCCTCTGAGATTCAAACATTTTCCATATTTGTGCAGAAATGTGTACAAATCTCTGAAGTTCCATAGATCTAAAGCAGAATGGATAATCTATGTCCATTCACCCTGCAAGACACTGCTCTGTCTCTTGGGCAGGATTCCTCTGCCTTTGGCCCACAGTCAGTTTCTATCTCTGGTTCTCCTAATGGTCGCTTTCTCCCATGGCTACCATGCCCTCTCCACCCGGGCTTTTGTCATGCTCTCACAAGAGTGGTCCCCACATCCTTGGTGTCTGGAGCTAACCATTGTCTTTGGCTTTCTGCCTTCTATAGTTGGCTTCCCTGTGTCCTTGTAGCAACCAGACATGATTGGTTCTTTCGTCTCATCTAGTAGGAAAAGGTTAAAAAAGAAAGGTTCCAAGGTTCCTACTGCTGCCTGGGAAACCTGCACCCCACATACAGCTTCTCTGTCTATTGCATCTCAGAGGCCCAATTAGTATCACATGCTTATTTTCAAATCAATCACTGTGGAGGAGATGGAATTTCCTCTAAACCCACCAGTCCCATTCCTAAAACTTGTAGATTAGGCTTAGAGATGCTCCAACAAATTGCTGACGGCAATTTCTTTTCTGTTGCTGACGGAAAAGAAAAAAACTGTTGTCTTCTTAGGATGGAGAATGGGGGATGAGGATGAACTGACAAGTAGCAATATCTAGCACACTCCCAAGGATATGTTATGACTTTGTTTCTCTGCATTTTCCGTGTCCCAGGTTTTATCTTCCATTTATTACTGATAGCTACTTCTCAGCGAGTGAGCTTATGACCTGAATGAAAGATTTTGAACACTCTTCAAATATGAGCTGATCTTTGGTTGCGCTGTTGTGGGAGTTGGGTTTTCTCTTCATAGTACTCTGTGTAGCAGGGTCAGCACGTTCGATGCTAGGTGTGTTTGGTGCCTGCTGACCCACTTACCATCAGATACTCCTTGTGATTTAGTGGCTCAAAACAGTCTCTCCCTGGTAGTCCACTCTAGCGCATCCTGAGATCAAACTCCCTGGATGCCCAAAACATTTCCTCTTGCAGCCATCAGATTTCTTTTTTATTTAAATCAGCCTTAGGGTTCAGGGCCTCAAGATTTCTAGACAGGTGCTATAGTATTTGAAGTATACCCCCTCTCCCCAGCCCTTTCTTGCCTTCATTGTTTTTTGGACAGGTTCTCATGTTGTTGCCAATCACTTATCCATTTCTATATCCTCAAGAGGAAGATCGAGCCATGGGTCAATCCTCTCACCTATGGCTTCCTAGGAAGCTAGGATGATAGGCATGCACCACCAAGTCCAGCTTATTTATTGAGATGGAATCCTGCTAATTTGTTTTTAGGCCAGTCCGGGTGCTTGAACTCAGAGCCTAAGCACTGTCCTTGGATTTTTTCCTTCAGGCTAGTGTTCTGTCATTTGAGGCACAGCACCACTTTCAGCTTTTCTATGTATGTGGTACTGAGGAATCAACCCCCGGTCTGATGCTAGGGAAGCACTCTACCACTAGGCCAAACTCCCTGCCCCCTGCTAATTTTTTTTAAATACAGTGGTCTTGAACTCTATTCATCCAAATCTTCACCGTCTGGTAATTAGGATGGCAGACATGCACAACTGTACTTGGCCCTCAAGACTTTTCCTTGCACTCTAATCCCACTTTGCCTCTCATTAGTTGTGTGATTTGGGACATAAATTCAGCTCCCTGAATTAACTTCCCCCTTGAATGAAATTAAGTGCTTGGACTACTGAATCTCTAAGGCATTTTCAAGCATTAACTTTTTATGATTTTTTTTTAGGCAACAGTACAAAGAAAAGTGAAGAATTACAGTCAGTGAAGGAAAGAATTTGAAAGTCAAGAGATTTAAAGTAATTAGCTCAGTAAATAGTTCAGTTAGCAAGAATACCTGGAGTTTTGTTTCCAAAGATAGACAGACAGACACAAATGCCCCCCCCTACCTTCCCTACCCCACACACTGAGTACATGCTAGCAATCAACAATGGATATCACAATTGAAGAAAGACCTTTGTGTGTGTGTGTGTGTGTGTGTGTGTGTGTGTGTGTGTGTGTGTGTGTGTGTGTGTAGGTCATGGGGCTTAAACTCTGGGCCTGGGTGCTGTCCCTGAGCTCAAGGCTAGCACTCTACGACTTGAGCCACAGTGACCCTTCTGGTTTTCTGATGGTTAGTTGGAGATAGAGTCTCATGGACTTCTGTGCTTTTGTGCCCCAACTGGCCTTGACCTGAGATCCTCAGAACTCAACCTCCTGAATAGCTAGGATTACAAGCATGAGCCACTGGCTTCCCGCAAGACCTTCTGATAAGACAGAAAGAAGAGCCCAACTTTCAGAGCAAAGCTGGGACATAAAGTTGTAGGGCACTGGGCAATGGGACTAGAATGCAAAGCATTTCCATCTTGAGCAGAACTGAGAATTCCAATGGCTATGGAGAAATATCGCTGCTGTAGAAATGACCTTTGTAGACTTTTTGAACCTAAATCAGAGAGAATCTCTGAAGACATAATCCTGACCATCTAGGAAAACAACTATTACTGGCTTTGGCCCTGTTTTGCTTTTTCCTCTCTTGTTTTCAGCAGGACCTATAATGTACAAAGGCCAAGATCCAACAAGAAATCTGTTTCTGTTGTATTCTCTTGGCTGACTAAGAGACCTCTTCTGGAAAACTTCCTGGTGATTTGTCCAAGCCTGGGGCCTATTTTTCCTGGAGTTTCCATCACCTCGTTTGATGGACAAGAAAGTCTAAAGTATTCTTTTTTTCATATTTTTATTGTAATTAATAGAAGGGTTACATGATATTCGCCAGATAGAAGGTGCATTACTTCACAGACATTAATACCTTTTCTCATGTCTTGGTCCCCATTTCCCTCCCCCTCACCCCCACCCCTCATCTTGTTTTCCCCCCTTCCCTATCCAATTTCAAATAACCAAATACAAATATATCTGATATATCAGGTAACAAAGTGAGATACTGTAACAATATGAGATAACCAAGGGACAGCAAAAGAGATGAGAGATAACGTAGTACCTTAAGAACAACAATCATTCATTATATGGCTTCTGTTTCTATATCCTAGAGATCCTTTCATTTAGCCTCATACTATATGGCCTTATGTATCTAGGTTTTGCTCTACTGCAAATCTCTGCTATGAGAGCCCAAGAGTTCTACTGATTGTGACAAATGAGGGAAACCATTAAGCCTATGTTCCTTTGAGTTTGGCTTACTTCACTTAATAGGATTTTTTCTAAGTCTTTCCATTTCCTAACAAATGGGGTGATGCCATTCTTTCTGACAGCAGCATAGAATTCTATTGTGTACAAATACCACATCTTGTTGATCCACTCATCAACTGAGGGACATCTGGGTTGGTTCCATATCTTTGCTATGGTAAATAGTGCTGCAATGAACATCGTTGTGCTAGTGGATAAGAAAGTCTAAAGTATTCTTATGCAGTGCAAGAGAAGTGATTATTCTGTCTCTAAACTTGGAGTCCTTCAGTCCTATCTTCTCTTTATGTGTCTCCCAAAGTACTAGGTGACCTAAACAATGGGAAGCAGAATAATATATATCATAACAAAAATAATAGCAGCTAACAATGATATTATCAGGTATAAGACAGAAGACTTCATATTTTATCTCAATTATTAATAGTAATTGTAAGGTCTGCTGAAAGGAAACTCCACGCAGTTCAGGAAAAGAGGATTTATTGCATGAGGAAAGAGCAGACTCCTTCCACTCAAGATAGAGTCGGGCAAGCAAGAGAGCTTATGGTGGGAAGTGAGAGATTATATAGGGGGAGGGGTGTGGCCACAGCGGAAGTGGATGTGATCTCAGAGGATGGGGAAATACCTCAGACTGGCGGACCTCCCACTGCCCACAGGCATGCCAGTTGCTAGGGTTACAGGTGCTGGGCGGGGATTTCCAGGGTGCTGGGGGAGAGAGCCAAGGGAAGAAGTCATTTCTTCCAGGCGGACCTAACAGTAATGGCAATATTAATGTGATATAGAAGCACTAAAAGGTAGACCAAGAGTTTGGCCTAGTGGTAGAGTGCTTGCCTATCATGCACAAAGACCCAGATTCAACTCTTCAATACCACATACATAGAAAAAGCCAGATATGGTGCTGTGGCTCAAGTGGTACCCTTGAGAAAGCCCAAAGACAGAGTTTAGGCCCTGAGTTCGAGCTCCGGGACTGGCAAAAACAAACACTAAAAGGTGGGTGTTGCATGCTAGTAAAATGTGTACTCTATTAAAAAGCTGTACTCAAGGCTGAGAATGTGATTTAGAAGTAGAGTGCTTGCCTAGCATGCATGAAGCCCTGGGTTTGATTTCTCAGTCCCACATACACAGAAAAAGCCAGATGTGGTGCTGTGGTTCATGTGGTACAGTGTTAGCCTTGAGCAAAAGAAGCCCTGAGTTCAAATCCCAGGACTGGCAAAAAAAAAAAAAAAAAAGAAAAGACAAAAAAAAGCTGCACAAGCCATGAAATTCTAAACACCTGACAAAATAGTTTTAAAAATGCATAAAGCAAGCTGGGTGCAGTGGCTCATGCCTGTAATCCTAGCTATACAGGAGGCTGAGATCTGAGGATCAAGGTTCAAAGCCAGCCCAGGCACAAAAGGACCTGAGACTTTTACCTCCAGCTAACCTCTAAAAAATGGGAAGTAGGGCTTGGCTCAAGGGTAGGGGCAGTAGTCTTGTGCTGAAGAGCTCGGGGACAATGCCCAGGCCCAGGGATAGGGTGGTAGCCTTGAGCTGAGGAGCTCTGGGACAGCACCCAGGAGTTCAAGCCCCATGACCCACAAAAAAGATTATAAAGCCTTTCAGGAACCAGGGCTCTGCCTATATATACTCCTGGCTATTCAGAATGCTGAGATCTAAGTATTAAAGTTCAAAGCCAGCTCAGCATACATGTCTGAAAGTCTGTTATCTCCAATTAATCAGCAAAAAGCTACAAGTGGAAGTATAGTTCATATGGTACAGCATCAGCTGTAAACAAAAAAGCAGTGGGAATTCAAGACTTTGAGTTACGCCCCACTACTAGCAAATATGCACATGTACTCTCTCTCTCTCTCTCTCTCTCTCTCTCTCTCTCTCTCTCTCTCTCTCTCTCTCTCTCACACCCACACACCCACACACCCACACACACACACACACACAGAAATGCATAAAGCAAAAATATTTCTGGTATTTGACAAGGAGAAATGGACTATCATCAGAAATTAATAAACTCTTTGAAAATAAATCAAATAAAGAAAACCAAGTATATAGAGAATTTATATAGCATCAAAAATTACATAGAACTTGGCATTCAACAGAGATTATACATTGTTCGGAAACATACGGAAACAATTACAATAATTTATCCTGTATTAAGCCATAGAGAAAATGTTTGCAAACTAAAATGAAGTATTCATCAAGCATATTTTTAAACTGTCAAATCACATATATACATATATATTTGTTTTAAATATATACATACATATTCTCATATACATACACAGAGAAAGTAGAAAAATAGACATATGATAGATTGATAGATAGATAATAGAAACTGACGTTGCCAGACTGGCCTCAAACTTACAATTCTCCTGTCTCAGCTCTCTGAGTACTAGGATTATAGGCATGTGCCACCATATCCAGCAAATTTATTATTCAATAAAAATTTGAAATTCACGGGGCTGGGAGTTTGGCCTAGTGGTAGACTGCTTGCCTAGCATGCATGAAGACTCTGGTTCAATTCCTTGGTACCACATACATAGAATAAAGCTGGAAGTGGTGCCCAGGCTCAAGTAATAGAGCTCTAGCCTTGAGAAAGTCCAAGGACAGTGCTCAGGCCCTGAGCTCAAGCCCAGGACTGGCAAAAAAAAAAAAAAGTTTGAAATTCACAACAAAAGGACAACAACAAAATCTACCTAACTAGGTACCAGTAGCTCATGCCTATTATATATATATATTGTATTCGTATATTATATATTCACATATATGATATATATGAAAAAGTTACTTCTATTGGGATTGTCTATTCTACACCTTGTCATTCATATTCCTTTACCAAGCCCTTGTCTTATCTGATTCTAGATCTTTATTCCTGAGAGATTTGGGTCATTAACAGTCCTACCTGAATTTGAAGTTGTTGTATCTTTCCATTGACTTAATAATCACAAAATATAATTCACTAAAATTGCTTAGAAGATCTCCTGAATTCTAGTTGTATCTATTAATGCAATGGCAGCTTAATTTTCCCTTGATAATATCTATCATCACAGCCAGTAGCACAACTCCCTGTTTTCCCTTTTGATTCAGCAGTATTTGCAACCCAAAATGGCTGGGTGGGTGATTTCAATTTCTGGTTCAGTGGACTCATTGTGTGGCTGGTGGAAATCTTTTCTCCTTTAGGAACTAAGACTTGTGGGGTAGCATGGCTAAAGTTGTAGAGATGAGAAACTAAATTTGTAGCAATGGGTCTCAGGTGTGACAAGTGAAAGCAACAGCTCTCATTTCTACTCCCTTGATATCTAGAGTTGTGAGTCCAGATATGGAAGAAAGAGCATGAATCACAATTTGGAAGATATTGCCCCAGCCCCACAATGTGTTACCACCCAGCTGATCTCAGTGCTGAACTTGCAAAGGGCTGCTCTGTACTGCTCCACTTCAGCTAGGAGGAACATGGTGGGACCAATGAATTCCAGGAGCACATGCTCACCATGTCGTCAACATGTTTGCTGTGAAGTGACTTCTGTAGTCTAAAGGTAAGGCTGAGCAAATGCCATGTTTTGGGAGATAGTATTCTGACCGTTCACAACTGACAATGTCAGTGGATATACTGCAAGCAGTAAAAGCAAGTCCATATCTAGTACAAAGCAAGTTCTATTATCCCTTTCATGATAAAAGCTGATCAGTGTAATTAACAACCTCCAGGTAGCTGGTGATTGCATATTCACCAGTGATTACAGTGATACAAATTGGCCTTAGTGCTGCTGTGCCCAGCATTAACTTCCATCTTTAATTTCAGGGCCATTTGCTCATGAGCCCATTGGGCAGTAAGTAACAGGAATGACTGGAGAAACGCTGACTGACATCCATGAAGCTGGCCTATCCATCTGAGAATTAAAGTCCTTTCCTGAGTCACCCTATGGTGGCTATCCATATGGGACACAGATTTTTCTGTGCACATTTAAAGAGGTCTTTTCAAGCACTTGTCACCAGTTTTCCAGTACCACCAAGTCTCCAACCACCTATCCAAGCCTTTATCCATAGCCTGGGCTCACATATCTAGCCAGATGTTATTCCAGACAAAATGAACAACCACATTCCCCATTCAACGATACCAGTATATAGCTATCTTCTTTGAGTGGTATCTACATGTCATGAAGAATGATTTGAAGTCAGCCTTAAGCATTTTCTTTCTTAGTCACCTGATCAGAAGAGCTCCTGCCAAGGCCATTGGTGTGGGGAGCTGAGATAGTCTCTGTCTAGGCCATGGGCATCTCAGCTACTCCACACCAGTGCCTTGAGGATCCACTGCAATCTGATCTCATAGATATCACTCTGTTTGCTGCTGCCAATTTTATGGCTTGGTGATTCAGATAAAACCCACTTCACAATGGGCAGCTCATGGCACACAGTAACTGGCTTATAGTCAACTGTTTAGTCTCCAAGGCCCAATAGCAAGCCAAAAGTTATTTCTCTAAACGATAAGAGTTATCCTCAGCAGATGGCACAGCTTTGCTAAAAAACATTTGAGGATTCTGCTATGATTCACCTATAGCATTCTGCCAAAGGCTCCAACAGAATCTTTATGAGGCACTACTATTTCAAGTACCATCATATCTTCTGAGTCACATGGTCCAATTAGTAGAACAGCTTGCACAGCAGCTTGACCTGTTTTAGGGCCTACTCAATAGGCAACTTTTTAGGTCACTTAGCAAATGATTCAAAAATAGTATACCTAAATACTAGAAGTCAAGTAGACCCAGTAGGCATTGTGCCTCCTTATTGACGGTAAGAAGAGCTTGATGTGACAAGTTGATGTTTACCTTAGTAGGGAAATCACTTCATAACTAGACAATTTTACCTAAGTAGAGAGTCCTCAAGTTTCTGTGGGATTTACCTCCCACTATCTGTCATACAGATATAGTATCAATGTGTCTATTGCTACTTTCTGTTCGCCATAGCTAATGAGTATAATGCCATAAATGTATGGTTCAGTGTAATGTCCTACAGAAGGGAAAGGCAAACAAGGTCTTTGCAGATTACATTGTGACTGGGGTTCAAGAACTGATTGATTCAGATGACAAAACTTCTGAGGTCTTCATTAATGGGTAGAAATGTAGATGCATGTAGTTGCATATTGAAGATATGATTATTTTCCTTCCACAACAAACTACATCTAGAAAAGCAACAATAATTGGAGTCAACACCTGATTAAGTTTATGATTGTTCATTGTCACTGTAAAATCACAGCCCCTTCTCTTCTCATTTCCCTGAAGGGTGCCAGACTCTGCAGTTCCTCTAAGAATTACCATTGCTTTTAGTTTACTGGCTTTATAAGTAAAGACAGATCTAATGACTTCCATTTGGTCTTTCTTACCATAATAGCCCTCATTCCATGCATCAGGGAGCCATTGTGGAAGTGTTGCCAGTTGCTGAATCGGTCTTTTCTAATTATGCATTCTGGAATTAGACAAACAACTACAGGATGGGTTTGGTGAAACACTGGACCCACTGCAAGATGGACTTGAGCCATGTATTAGTTCAGTATTGGTGGACAACAAAATATTCTGAAATTTAGAAGCAAAAAATAAAAGAAAAAAACAAATATGTAGCCAGGCACAGTGGTCCATGCCTATAATTCTAGCTACTGAGAGGCTGAGAGCAGCCTGGGCAGAAAAGTTATTAACAGCACATCTCCAATTAACCTGGACAATTATGGATTGGAGGCATGGCTCAAGTGGTAGAGCACCAGGTGTGATTATTATTTTTTATGAATAACTGAACCAGAGTACAACACCACAAGTTCAAGCTCTGGTAGTGGCAAAGAAGGAGAAGGGGAGGAGGAGGAAGATGAGGAGTAGGAGGAGGAGGGGGAGGAAGAGGAGGAGGAGGAAAAAGAAGAACAAGAGGAAAAAGAAGAACAAGAGGAAGAAGAAGAAGAAGAAGAAGAAGAAGAAGAAGAAGAAGAAGAAGAAGAGGAGGAGGAGGAGGAGGAGGAGGAGGAAGAGGAGGAGGAGGTGGAGGAGGAGGAGGAAGAGGAGGAGGAGGAAGAGGAGGAGGAGGAGGAGGAAGAGGTGGAAGAAGGAGAGGGGGGAGGAGGAGGAAGATGAAGGAGAAGGGAGGAGGGAGAGGAGGGGAAGGGGGAGGAGGAGGAAGGAGATGAAAGAGAAGGGGAGGGGGAGAGAGAAGAGGAGGAGGAGGGGGAGGAGGGGGAGGGGGAGGGGGAGGAGGGGGAGAAGCAAGTAAGAGGAGGAGGAGGAAGAGGAGATAGAGGAGGGAGGAGGAGGAAGAAGTGGGAAGGAGGAGGGGGAGGGGGAAGAGAAGGGGGTGGAGGAGGAGGGAAAGGGGGAGAAGAAAGTAAGAGGAGGAGGAGGAAGAGGAGATGGAGGAGGAGGGGGAGGACCAGGACGAGGAAGAAAAAGAAGGAGAAGAAGAGGAGGAGGAGGAGGAAGGAGAAGAAAGGGGAAGTGTTTTTGCTAGTACTAGGGTGTGGACTCAAGGTTTCACACTTGCTCACCTGGCACTCTATCACTTGGGCCACACCATCAGCCCAAGAGACAATTTCAAATCATAACTGGTAGCCAGGCACTGTTGGCTCATGCCTGTAATCCTAACTACTCAGAAGGCTGAGATCTGAGGATCACAGTTCAAAGCCGGCCCAGGCACAAATGTCCCTGGCACACTTATCTCCAATTAACCACCAGAAAACTGGAAGTGGTGCTGTAGCTCAAGGAATAGGGCGGTAGCCTTGAACTGAAGAGCTCAGGGACAAATGCCGAGGCCCAGAGTTCAAGACCCATGACCACCCTCCCTCCCCCCCAAAAAACCCCATAACGGGTGACCTATTATACCAAACTGTTATTTCCCTTTTAAGGACTTTCATTCCGTTTGTGCCAGTTATGCAGGAGCAGGGTGCATTCACAGTAGAACTCAGATACACTTGGTTTTTGTTTGTTCGTTTTAGCAATAAACTAAGTTATCTACAAGCTCTTAATGTTTTCAGAATAGGCTCCCTAAAAGAGACCGAGTCCTTTTCAGAATAACAAATTGAACATTTAAAACATAACTGGGGCGGTTTGGTCATGAATCTCCTCCTATCCCCACTCACCCCTTCCTTTCTTCTTCTTCCTCTCCTTCCTGGAGGCCCAGTGGTGACCTCAGTAGCAGTTTCGGTAGTGTGGGGAAATCCCGCTGTTCCACCTGGCTTCTTGGAGGGCAGTTCCAGTTCCTCCAGCCCTTCTACAAATAAGACACAATTTGCAAGCACAAAATATTCATTTTCTTCATGTAGTTGAAATAAACCCTAAATTACAAATTATGGGTTGAAAGAAACCAACTTCCTTTTTAAAAATTATTATCCTCAAGTAGTTGCACAAAGGAGTTGCCATTTTACAAAGCAGTTTGTGGATACAATGTATCTTCATCAATGCCAACTTTCTTTTTCTAAATAAGCATACCAATGTAATTGGTCTTATGAGTCTTGTTCCACCTATGAGGGAACGCTCATGAGTCAATTCACACTTCCCTCACACTTTGCAAGAATTACCCCTGAGTGGGGGAATGCTTCTTTCCCTTTCTCTTCTTCTAGACACTTAGTAAGTCTCAGTTAGAAAGGAAGAAGAAATACTAGCTCGGCCTAAGTAAGTGTTCTTCTAAGGCTTTTTTTAAAATCGTCTTCTTGGACCTATGCGTTTGAAATCAAAATGGTAAAATTTCAGCCAGGTCCTGTAGGCTCATGCCTGTAATCCTAGCTACTAAGGGAGTTGGAGATCTGAATATCTCAGTCTGAAGCCAGAAAACTCCATGAGACATTTATTTCTATTTAACCAGCAAAAAGTTGGAAGTTGAGGTGCCCCGTGGTACCAGATATGAGGACTGCAGTTCAAAGCCACCCCAGGCAGGAAAGTCCCTGAGACTCTTATCACCAATTAACCACCAAAAAGCTGGAAGTGGAGCTGTGGCTGAAGTGGTAGTGTGTTAGTCTGGCACACACAGCACCCAGTCCCTGAATTTAAGCCCCAGGACAGGTGTGTGTGAGTGCATGCGTGCATGCACATGAACACACACACACCTACAATTAGAAATATCTTCAGTCTTATGTAAGATCTGTTTCTTTATAAATAACAATCCTAGTTTTCTTCCTCATCCACCCAAAGCTGAATGGCTAAGTGCAGAGTTAAGTCTCATTGGAGTGAAAAAATATATAGGCCATAGTCCCTTTTCCTAAAAATTGTTATAGATTAACTTATGATTCCCCCCACCCCACCACTACCCAAGAAACTAAGGTATGTTGACGTTCTAATTTCCAGTGCTTCAGAATGTGACTTTACTTGAAATGGTTATTGAAGACATGGCTAGGTAAAATGAAGTCATATTACGTCCATCAGCAGAGTGCACCCTTAATCCAATGTGGCATCTGTATAAGAAAAGAATAGAGGGGCCGGGAGTTTGGCCTAGTGGTTAAAGTGCTTGCCTAGCATGCATGAAGACCCGGGTTCGATTCCTTGGTACCACATACATAGAAAAAAAAAAGCCGGAAGTGGTGCTGAGGCTCAAGTGGTAGAGCTCTGGCCTTAAGAAAGTCCAAGGACAGTGCTCAGGCCCTGAGCTCAAGCCCAGGACTGGCAAAAAAAAAAAGAAAAGAATAGACATTCAGTGAGAAACACATGGACAGGGCAGTTCTATAGTTCAGATCTGGGATGTTTGCTATTGGATAATAGCATTAGTGCCAGGTCCTAGTGGGAGATCTTTAGGTTATTGGAGATGTACCCTCAGAAGGGATGGCGGGACTCCAACTCTTCCTCTTTGTTCTTTGTAAGTTGATATGTCAGGCATTAGTCACAGTGATGCAAAGTTGACTAACAGCTATGTGATAAGAGAGAATTTGGAGTAATTCATCTACAAATCAAGGAATATCATGGATGTTCAAACACCAGAAGCTACAAGGTACAAGACAACATTCTTCATTCTAGGTTTCCTATGAAAATATATAGTAACATTTAAAGGTGTCACACAATTGCTCCAACAAGAGAAATATGTCAGACCCTGAACAGTCCTTGATAAAACATAATCTGTTGACACCTTGAGATAGAGTGTTCAGCCTCCAGGACGGTGAGAAAACATGTCTGTTGTTCAGCCATCCCGTCTGTGGTACTTTGTGATGGAAACTCTAGAAAAGTAATTCAGTGCTCTAACTAAGGATTAAAACATTCACACTAGAAAATCAGCCACACAACAATGTAGCTTGAAGCTATATGGCTCTTGAAAAGAACTGCAAAACCAGTCTGGAGATTCCAGAAACAGCAGACTTTCTACCCCTAAACTTTCCCAGGCCTCAAGGGTAACTGGGTCATACTGTTCATAACAACGACACAAGGAAATTTCTATATCTTCCTGTTGGTTTGAACCTCTTGCTTTTGGACTTCCCAAAACAAAGCTTCCAACCAAAGGTCAGAAAAAAAGACTCTTACTTTAAACTCGAATGCCATAAACAACTGGGACAAGCAGAGTCATCCTTCATTCACATTTAGGAAAATTAAACTTGTAGTAGTTCTTAGCCTTTTGATGGGGCCAAGCCATATGGCTCTGACCTTCTCCCAACCACTGCCTTCAACCGACAGAATCTCACCCATTTGGGATGATTTTTGTAGTGAGAGCTATGTTAGATCTTTCCCTGATATGTTGCTGACTGGATTACAATAGCAGATATTACTTAGTCTTCCTGAGTTTGTTTGACAGTGTCCTTTTCTTTTCTTGGGAACCATCTGACATAGCTACTGAGTAATTTGTCTCCCTGGACTCTTCAGTACCCACCAGATATATAAAAAAAAAATTCTCGATTCTGTAGTTTCATGGTTAACTTCAACATTTGTTTCCAAAAGAAGCAAGAGAAGGTGATTGATGCTCAAGGTTGAATATTGCAAGTGCAAAGTGAGAAGTCCAAGCTGGGCTTGGTGGCTCATGCTTGTAACCCTAGCTACTCAGGATGCTGAGATCTGAGGATCTCTGTTCAAAGCCAGCCCAGGCACTAAAGACCATGAGACTCTTATCTCCAATTAACCACTAGAAAACCAGAAGTGGCGCTGTTGTTCCAGGGCTAGGGTGGTAGCCTTGCACTGAAGAGTTCAGGACAGCACCTAGTGACAGAGTTCAAGCCCCATGACCAACAACAATAACAACAACAAAATAAAAAAAAAAAAAAGAAGAAGAAGAAGAAGAAAGAAAAAGAAAAAGAAAAAAAAAGCGGGACAGGAATGTCCAATAATAAGGTTTTTTTAACTTAAAAGAAAAATTGCGGGGCCGGGAGTTTGGCCTAGTGGTTAAAGTGCTTGCCTAGCATGCATGAAGACCCGGGTTCGATTCCTCGGTACCACATACATAGAAAAAAAAGCCTGAAGTGGTGCTGAGGCTCAAGTGGTAGAGCTCTAACCTTGAGAAAGTCCAAGGACAGTGTTCAGGCCCTAAGCTCAAGCCCATGACTGGCAAAAAAAACAACAACAACAACAAAAAAAAAAAAAAAGAAAGAAAAATTGCCTAGGATTGCTAATCAAAGTTCAGTATAACTTTCAACTTTTCTCTTCCTATACTGCCAAGTAATCAAATTTTGTCTGTTTTATATCAGAAACAATTCTCAGATTTTATATCCAAAATGAACCTCAAATTAATCTTTCTCTCTCTCTCTTTCTGTCTTTCTTGCTAACTTTCTTTCCCTTTCTCCTTCTTTTCCTGTAGTCTGGTGTCTTTAGATTAATTCTGCTTACAACCTCCAAGCTGATTTTTCTTTATGTAATTTTATTTTTATATAATTCATTATCTACCAAACAGCCACAGAAATCTTAAATCATGATTAAAACCACTTCTGTTTCCTAATTAAAATATTTCAATCCTTACTTTCAGCCAAGATGAAGTAACAAATCAGATCCACTTTCCATTCCCTAAAGCGCTGGAAAAAAATATACATATATATGTGTGTTTATATATATACATGTATATATACATATATATACCTGCATATATGTGTGTGTATATATACATACACAGACAGGTAACACACAATGTGGCCCCTGAGAGAAGGAAAACAAACAAGAGGAGCCTTGTAATCACAAGCACTTTCTGCCTAGAGACAGTTTCTAGTCTATCACTAGAAGGAGTAAACAAACAGAGCTCCTAGGAATGCAGAGATAGAGATCTGGTGAGGGGAGGTTAAAGTGGCTAGAATTTGGAAACCAGAGGTCTAGAGAAGAATTCACAACACAGAGACAGCAAGAGTTCTAAGGTGGGAGCAAGGAGCCCAACTTGCCCCTGGTTTAGTTCTGTTCTCTGCGTATGTAGGGAAATTTACCTGAAACCAAGGAGAATAGGCAGAATAATTAACAGATCTGGAAACAGTCTTCCTACTACCCAGAACACATGGAGAATTGGAAAGAAACTTGAGACCATGAATGACTTGTCATCTTAATAGCAAATTAGCCAGAGATGGATGTGCTTGAACAAATCTAAAGAGCAAGCCTCAAAGTAAAACCAAGGGGTACAAGTAATTTAAATGTTTGGTCTACAAAACTCAACATTTGTTAAAAAATTAGAACAAAATCCTGCAACCAAGAGAGAAAATTCACAAAGCTCATCATCTGGTAAAAAACAACAACAACAAAAACCCCAGAAAACTACCAAGCATGTTTGCAGGATTTCTGGATATAGCAGAATTAAAAGGTGGCAAATCATAACAAGTATAAGTTGCACAAAAATGTCAAAGCAATAATGTTGGGACCTGGAATATGACTAGAGGCAAAAAACAAATGGAGAATTATTGATACTTGAAAAGTAGTCTGCAACCTTCTTGACTGAGTCCAAGCCCTTTCCTTCTCCTAGGTGATTGCTGGGCATGATTTTTTCTTTTTAATGAAGGCTGATTGCTGCCAAAAAAAGGAAGAGGGGGGGAAATGGACAAATATCTATCTTCAAACAGGTAGCACCCCTTGCTAGAAGGAAAACCAGTAAGTTGAGTTTTATAATGACTTATGTTTACTGCCCCGAGGCAAGTTCCAGTCCCTGTCTCTAGAAGTAGAGCAAACAGATCTCCATGGATTGAAGAGTTGTTAAAGTCTGGCTAGGGGAGTTAAGATGACTAGAATTTGGGAAACAGAATACTGGAAGAGTGATTTGGGGCAGAAAGCAAAATGCCATGGCAACATTGTTACAAAATGAAGAACTTAGTAGGGAATGAAAAGATGAGACTCATAGTTCTGCCAGCCTGCATTTGTGATCACAAGTGGGACATGTGACAAGACCAGGGAGAAATGTAAGAAGGTGATCCTAGAAATGACAGAGCCATGGAAGGGCTATACTAGCTTTTGACCCATCTCCAGCTGACTAGGAAAACACACTAGGCCTGAGGAAGGCAGGTGGAAAGCAAAGAGCTTAGGTAAACTTGAGAACTAGATGAACTTTGTATTCATGCTTCTAGGGGTTTTCAGTAAAACCTACACCCAAAAGGTTGGGCTGGCCATTAAGTTATTCTGATTCAGTGCCGGAATCTATTTAGCTAGGATTAGGATAATTAATAATGGTAATAAACTGAGCAGAGAGACATCATCAGTATCCTGTAAACCACAAGGGAGGATTCTACCTCTTAAGTCCAAACAAATTTAAATACAAATCAGGTGAGAAAAATCAGACTGTAATATATTGAATTGCAACCCATTTATACAGCTACTTAAAGATAACTAAAACATCAAAACATCAGAATGCAGAGTTTCTATAACACGTTCTTGAAAAATGTACATTTTCTTTTTTTTCCATGTATTTTTATTGTAATTGATAGAAGGGTTACATTATATTCACTAGATAGAAGGTGCATTACTTCACAAACATTAATACCCTTTCTCATGTCTTGGTCCCCAATTCCCTCCCCCTACCCCCACCCGTCATCTTGTTTTCTTTCCTTCCCTATCCAATTTCAAATAACCAAATACTCATATATACAATATATCAGATAACAAGATGAAATACTGTAACAATATGAGATAACCAAGGGACTGCAAAAGAGATGAGATTTAACAGTACATTAAGGACAGCAATCACTCATTATATGGCTTTTGTTTCTATATCCTAGAGGTCCTTTCATTTACCATCATACTGTATGGCCTTATGTATCTAGGTTTTGCTCTACTGCAAATCTCTGCTATGAGAGCCCAAGGTTTCTACTGATTATGACAAATGAGGGAAACCATTGAACCTATGTTCCTTTGAGTCGGCTTAATATGATTTTTTTTTTTTGCCAGTCCTGGGCTTGAGCTCAGGGCCTGAGTACTGTCCTTGGACTCTCTCAAGGCTAAAGCTCTACCACTTGAGCCTCAGCACCACTTCTGGCTTTTTTCTATGTCTGTGGTACTGAGGAATTGAACCTGGATCTTCGTGCATGCTAGGCAAGCACTCTACCACTAGACCAAACTCCTTTTTTCTAAGTCTTTCCATTTCCTTACAAATGGGGCGATGTCATTCTTTCTGACAGCAGCATAGAATTCCATTGTGTACAAATACTACATCTTGTTGATCCACTCATCAACTGAGGGGCATCTGGGTTGGTTCCATATCTTTGCTGTGGTAAATAGTGCTGCAATGAACATCATTGTGCTAGTGAATTTAGTCTGTCCTTGTTTCTGGATGATTGGGTAAATGCCAAGTAGTGGAATTGCTGCGTCATAGAGGAGCTCTATGTTTAGTCTTTTCAGGAACTGCCATACTGCTTTCCATAGTGGTTGAAGGAGTTTGCACTCCCACCAACAGTGTAGTAGTGATCCCTCCTGGCCACATCCCCTCCAGCATCTGTTGTTATTGGATTTCTTGATCCTGGCCATTCTAACTGGAGTGAGGTGGAATCTTAGAGTTGTTTTGATTTGCATTTCTTTTATGGCCAGAGATATGGAGCATTTCTTCATGTGTCTATAGGCCATTCTTTTTTTTTTTTTTTTTTGCCAGTCCTGGGCTTAAGCTCAGGGCCTGAGCACTGTCCTTGGATTTTTCTCAAGGCTAGAGCTCTACCACTCGAGCCTCAGCACCACTTCTGGCTTTTTCTAAGTATGTGGTACCAAGGAATCGAACCCAGGTCTTTGTGCATGCTAGGCAAGCACTCTACCACTAGGCCAAACTTCCGGCCCCTATAGGCCATTCTTATTTCTTCTTCAGAGAAGTCTTTAGCCCATCTTTTAATGGGATGGTTGTTTCTTTGGAGATTAGTTTTGGAGTGATTCAATTTTTTGAGCTGTTGATATATTTTAGATATGAGGCCTTTGTCTGTTGTATAGTTGGTGAAGATCTTCTCCCACTCTGTAGGCTTTCTAGTTAATTTGCTACTTATGTCCTTTGCCATACAGAAGCTGTACAGTTTAATGCAGTCCCACTTATCCAGACTTTCTCTGATTTGTTGTGTTTCTTGGTCCTTATTAAGAAAGTTTCAACCTGTGCCAAGGAGGCCTATTCCTTCTTGTAAAGTTTTCAGTGTGTTGGTTTTTACCTCGAGTTCTTTGATCCATTTGGAATTAATCCTGGTGCAAGGTGACAAAGAAGGATCCAACTTTAGTTTTCTGCAGGTGCTTAACCAGTTCTGCCAGCACCACTTGTTGAAGAGGCTGTCTTTCTTCCATTGTATTTTTTTGGCTCCCTTATCAAAGATTAGGTGGTCTGTGGGTGAAAATGTACATTTTCAATCAGAATTATAAATATTCAAACAAGAAACTAGGAGTCATTCTCAGGATAAATCACTAAGTCTCTGGGCCATAATATTGGAATGATCAGACAAGGAATTCTAAGTAGCTATCATAAATACATTCAAATCATTAAACTGCTCAAAGAATTATAGGAAGGTATGAAAATGAAATCAGAGATACTATAGTATCAAACAGAAATTTTACAGTTGAGAAGCACAATAACAGTGAAAAACTCCCTACATTTACTCCACAACAGAACTGAATTGTCATTAGAGAAAATTAGGGTACTTGAATATAGATTTGTAGTAATTTTCCCATATGAAGAATAGAAACAAGTGAGACTGATAATAAATTTTAAAGACCTGTAGAGTAGCATCATACCTACCAATGTTGCCTGTATTAGGAACAGCAAAAAGTAAAGAGGAAAAAAAAAGAGAGATGAAAGTAAAACCACTTAAACAAATCATAGCTAAAAATTCTTGAAGATAAGTATCTCAAAAAATTTGAGAATGTCAACAAACCTGAAGTTTAGTAAACTTAAATGAAATCTACCAGTTGACATATCCATAGCCAAAAAATAAGTAAGCAAACAAACAAAAAAAACCCCAAAACTAAAAACCAAAGTGGGGGAGGTGGAAGAGAAAAATTTTAAACTGGAAAAAGAATGGCTCATCTTGTATGTAAATACAGTCAAGAAGAGATATATTCAAAATGCTAAAAGATAAACCTTTTATATCAAATAAAACTGGAAATTTACAGATGATCAGAAGTTGCTCACCAATCTGTTATATAAGAAATGTTAAAGGAGTTTCTTCAAGCTAAAAGAAATTATGCCAGATGGCAAAGAGATATACCAGATACCCAAGGGAGAAATAAAGAACACTGCACTGATCAATATGTAGAAAACAGGATTGGTGAATAAATATAATATGTGAGATGCAGTTTCATAGAAATATATATACTGTATATTCATATGTCATATGTAAAATATATAATAAATACTTTATATAAATGTTTTATTATAATATATAATGTAACACATAACAATATGTAAGTAATTTAATTTCTTAAAAAAACAGAATTGGGGCTGGGAGTTTGGCCTATTGGTAGAGTGCACAAAGACCCAGATTCGATTCCTCAGTATCACATACATAGAAAAAAGCCAGAAGTGGTGCTGAGGCTCAAGTGATAGAGCTCTAGCCTTGAAAAAGTTCAAGGACAGTACTCAGGTCCTGAGTTCAAGCCTAGGACTAGAAAAAAAGCAGAATTATATAAAATAGTAAGTATAATTATTACATAAAATACATGATTATAATATTATAAAGGAAGTGGTGTTGTGGCTCAACATGGTAGAGTAGTAGCCTTGAGCTAAAAAGCTTAGGGACAGAGCCCAGACCCAGAATTCAAGCCCCACAACTGCCAAAAAATTATTAAAAAAAGAAAGTGGAAATGGATTTTTACTGGAACAGTTGCTATATTTTCTTCGTATGAGGAAAATATTAACCTGAAGTAGATTGTAATTATTAAGATATATATTGAAATTCCTAGAGCAACAATTATGTGTATGTGGATCTTATTGTTTCTATGCCTTTGGAGAACCCTGACTAACCTATAGATAATACAGGGGTACATCATTTAATAATTTAAAAACTGAGCTATATATTAATATTATTATATAGAATATAATAGTAATCAGACAAACTAAACACTCAGATAATATTACTAAACAAGGAAATTTCAGGACAACAAAAGAGATAATACATTAGTAAGAAAATGTAAAAATTGCAAAATACCTATGCATCAAACAGCCCTATCATGCATGAATAATACAATGGAAAAAAGAAAATAAACCATTCAATAAAACCAGGCACCAAATAATTAAGAATATAGAAGACTAGAGCTGTTCCTAATACAGGCAACTAGAGCAGCTAATGCCTGTAATCCTAACTACTCAGGAGTCTGAGATATGGTGATAATGGTTTGAAGCCAGCCTGAGCAGAAAAGTCCAATAAACTACTTAGATGAAGCCAGAAATGGTTCTGAGTCTCAAATGGCAGAATGCTAGACCTGAGTACAAAGAGGCTCAGGGACAGTGAGCAGGCCTAGAGTTCAAAGCCAATCCAGACTGGAAAGTCCTTGAGACTTGCATCTTTAATTAACTACCAAAAAGCTGGAAGTAGAGGTGTTGCTCAAGTGGTAGAGCACTAGCCTTGAGCAAAAAGCTTAGGGAATCCAAGCCCCAAGATGAATTCAAGTCCCAAGATGGCTACTAATAAAAGCCAAAAGTGGAGTTGTGGCTCAAGTGGTAGCATGCTACCCTTTAGGGAAAAACAACTCAGAGACAACACCCAGACCCCAGAACAGGAAGGAAAAAAATAGAAGACTTGAACAACCCTGCCAGTCAACTTAATCTAAAAGACAAAGAATAGTGCAGAATAAAAAATACTACAACCAATATCATCGGAATATCTATTCTTTGCGAGATAAACCAAGATATACTAGAATACAAAACAAGTTTCAGTAAATTTTGAAGGATTGAAGTTATTCCAAGCATGTGTTATGAGCACAACAGAATTAAATTAGAAATCAAATCAGAAAGAAATTCAAGAAAATTTCAAGTGACCAAAAAATAAAGAACACTTCTAAAATACATTGGCTAAATAAATCACAAGAGAACTTGGAATTTAGCTTAGATCTGATGAAAACAACTTACCAAAATTTATAGCAACATAGACAAGGTGGTTCTTAGAACAGATTTTATAGCTTTTATGTTAGAAGGCAGAAAAATCTAAAATCTAAACCACCTCAAGAAGCAAAGTAAATCTAAATAAAAAGTATGTGAAAATACATCATTATCTAATTGCTGAAAATAAAGATTATAAACAAAATCAAGAAACACATAATACAAAAAGGAACCATGATAAGAAAGACAACGTATTTATTATCAGAAACTGCATAGTTTCTGATCCAGAAGACAATGGAGAGGCATTCTTTTTTTTCATATATTTTTTATTGTAATTAATAGAAGGGTTACATGATATTTGCCAGATAGATGGTGCATTAATTCCCATACCTTGATACCCTTTCACATGTCTTGGTCCCCATTTCCCTCCCCCCCACCCCCACCCCTCATCTTGTTTTTCCCCCTTCCCTATCCAATTTCAAATAACCAAATACAAATATATCCGATATATCAGGTAACAAAGTGAGATACTGTAACAATATGAGATAACCAAGGGACAGCAAAAGAGATGAGAGATAACATAGTATCTTAAGAACAATAATCATTCATTATATGGCTTATGTTTCTATATCCTAGAGGTCCTAGAGGCATTCTATGAACAAAAAAGGAGACCCTATCCCTCAGGGAGGTTGTTTTGGGGCAGGGCCTAAGTGACAGCATCTGCCTAGTAAGTGCAGGGTATGAGTTCAAACCCCCATACCACCTAAAAAAGAATATGTATCATGATTATGTAATCCTGAGAAAAAAAGTAAACCCTAATTGAGAAACATTCCACAAACATAACTGTCAATATCATAAATGCTAAAAGAAGACTCAGCAGCTTCCAGGTTAAATGAAACTAGAGAAACATAAAAACTAAGTGCAACACATGAGACTAGATTGGATACTGGGTCACAAGGAAAAGAAATTATTGTAAAGGAAATTACTGGAGAAACAAAAAATTTAAATATGTACTGAATATTAGATAATTTTGAGTTAACATTAAATTCCTGATTTTCCTGAATGCTGGTGTCTCATGTTTATAATCCTAGCTAAGATCTGAGAATCATGATTGGAAGCCAGCCCAATTTACCCACAAATGGCCAGAACTAGAACATGCTCAAGTAATAGAGCTCCAGTCACAAGTGCAAAACAAATCCATGCAAGAGTGTGAGACCCAAGTTCAAGTTCCAGCATTCACACATATACACCTAAATTTGATGATTATACAGTAATTACATAAGATAATGACAGTTTTCTTAGAAAAAAATAGAGTAAAAGCCAGGCACGGTGGCTCACACCTGTAATGCTCAGGAGGCCGAGATCTGATTATCATGGTTCAAAGCCAAGAGAATCTAGACTTTGAGGCCAGCCCAGTCTGTATAGAAATGCCCTGTCTTAAATAAATTAAATATATAAGCAAACAAAAAGAGAACTGCACTAAGTGAAAATTCAATCCCTGAAGGTTCTATATCAACAATTCTATCTGTATAACACTTTTTCTAAAATGGCAAAACTTAGAGAAGCAGAGAACAGATTTGGGGTTTCCAGGAGTTAGGAAGGAGCAGGGGTGAAGATAAAAATCCCAGATGGCCACATAAGGGGCATTTGTGTTGATTGGAATATTCCTCTTGACTATCCATTTGCATAATCTGGTGTGATTTTATGCTCTAATTGGGCAAGCTGTCCCCACTAGGGGAAACAAAGAGAAACAAGGAATTCATGTTTTATTTTTTTCCAATTGTGAATAAGAATCTAATTATCACAAAATAAATAAAAAATTATTACATAAAGATAAATATACCAGATGAGATCACATTTGGCTGCTTTTTTGTTTTTAGGAATATTTTGATAGATGATCCTTCAGGAGTCACAAGATGCCCCAGGGTGCCTTTTGCAAAGCAGGTAGACATGCAATGCAATGCAGGTTAAAAGCATAAGAATGAAGCCAGGTATAGCCTCTGAACTTCACCAAATTTTTAATTAAGTCCAGGCCTGGTCCTGGTAGTTCCCTTGCATAACTTCTTAATAGATTGACACACATACGCTATGAAATACAAACTATCTTTCATGAACTGCTACTCAAAATAATATTGACTCTTGTCATGGTCTGCACTCAGGGAGGATGACTTTTAAGCCAAGGAGAACTTTTATTTTCTGAAGCCACATCAGCCATAGTGGCAATTACAGGCTTGAATGACAAGTGAAATAATATTTGACTTTGACTCCCCTCCAGGCCTCCCTGTCTCCTCTCCTCCAGAGACTATAGGTGCCTTATGCTTCCCTCTAATCATTTCCCGATTTCAAAAACTGTATGTGTCCTGTTTGGAGGAGTCTCTTCTGGTGTTCTCAGCACCAGGGCCTTACTGTGCAAGGCCCAGGACCACTACATCACCACCATGACCTCAGTGCCAGCTTTCAGTTTTCCTCCTCATCACTGCAGCTACTGTAGACTCTCCGCAGTTAAAGGGTTGTTTCCCCTCACTACAGTGAGTGAGAACCCAAAAGCTTAAACTTTCAGTTTTTCTAGATCTTTGTTGAACCACCTAGAATAAGTCTCTATGACACTACTCTGGAAGGGTTTTTATGGAAGAATTAAGAGAGATGTGGTGCAAATGTGGAGAAGCTGTGGGGAAATAACACGTTCAGAGGCTTCTATAGGATTCTTCCTCAAATCTTCCATTTAAAAATGAGTCACAGGCTGGGAATTTGGCCTAGTGGTAGAGTGCTTTGCCTAGCATGCACGAAGACCCAGGTTTGATTCCTTGGTACCACATACATAGAAAAAAGCCAGAAGTGGTGCTGAGGCTCCAGTGGCAGAGCTCTAGCCTTGAGAAAGTTCAAGGACAGTGCTCAGGCCCTGAGCTCAAGCCCAGGACTGGCACCAAAAAAAAAAAAAAAAAAAAAAAAAAAGAGTCACATTCCATTCTTTTAAAATCATAGCTTTTGCTCTCTGTCTTTGGTCATTGTTGAAAATGCTTACAAAATAAAATATTGTGTGCAATATGTTAAGTACTATTTACCTCTATGGATTCTCTCTTAATCTCTTAATTTCTGATACCTGAAATTTTCTGTTTTGTTGTTGTTTTGCTTTTTTCTTTTTTACGAAATTGGTTGTATGCTTAAAATGTTATTAGGACTGGGTACCAGTGGCTCACATTTGTAATCCTGACTACTCAGTAGGCCAGTCCAAAGCCAGTCAGCCTAGCCATGAAAATCCGTGAAATTCTTACCTCCAACTAACCATCAAAAAGCTAGACATAGAGTTATGACTCAAGTGATAAAGAGCCAGTCTCATCTGGACAAAACCCAAGCCTTGAATTTAAGCTCTAGAACGCACAGCACGTGCGCGTACACACACACACACACACACACACACACACACACTAATGTTATTAGTATTAGTGTGTAATAAATTCATGTGTTGGAGTAGAACATGGATCTCTAAATTATAATGAATGCTAAATCTACTGTGTTTCTAAATAAAGAACCTTGGATTGTTGAACAATGACAATTTATGGACAAGTAAGTTTTTTTAATAGATTACCTAAAATAAAATATATATTTCAAGATATTTGTTAAGTAATACTATAATAAACAGTATCAGCCTTCTAATGGAGGAATGCAAAAGAGTATAGTGTATATTTAGAGAAGCCATGAGGGAATAGACAACTTCAGAACCTTCTACATTACACTCACAAAAGCCAGGGACTCATTCTTCAGAAGTTACTCCCGTGTGAATCTGCTGCCTACAAGGTAGCCAGTGCGTGAGTCTTGAGTGCTGAGGGACAAGCAGTATTTAATGACCTTTCTTCAATCCTGCTCCACTGAGCATCTAGACTTCAGATGGGTAGAACTGCAAACTATAGACTCTCAGGATCCATTAATTGATTTCCCATTGAAGAATAACAAATGGGAACACTCTACCCACAGCAGTCGTATCCAGGCTCCAATGTGTGCCAATGCAGGAAAACTCAGAACTGAGTTCTGGGATAGAATTGTTTAAACTTTTGCTTTAAGGAAATGCAAACTATCAGTATAACTAACAAGGGCAGCTGGAGAATTCACTCATGCTACAATCGTGGAGATTTGGGGCAAAAAGGAGATGCACTCAAGCTGTGGCACTTTGGGGATCCTAAGGGAACTCAATCCAATCTAGAAAACCAATTCTCTGAGGGGGGAAAAAGTGGAGTTTTAGTAAAGTTAAGCCATTTCCCCCTGATTCTTCCTCTTCTTGATACTTACTCAAAGGGAATTATTTTCAGACTTCTGTTTGAAAGTGTTCTCTCATAAGGAGACAGGAGGTTCTGTATTTACACAGCTGCCCTCATGTATAAGCATTATCTCATCACATAATAATAGAGCCTCTCCCACCACTATCCTTTCTTCCAAGTCCAATTAAACTCCCATCCCTGCATGAAATCTTCTCTGGCAACTCCAGTCCATTCAGACCTCTTTGCCTCTGAACTCCAATTTAATGTCTATTCTACATACTACTCACATCACATAGATCTCAGGCTTTTCCTTATCATGATACCAAATTGTTATTTATCACTAATATTCTTGTAAATATTTTGGTAATATGGGAGGGTTGAACCCAGGGTCTCATGATTACTAGACAGAGCTACTGTGCCATAGCTTGAGCCATTCTTCCAGTTCCTTTCATGTTGGTTTTATTTTGAGATACAGTTGTGTATTATACCCTAGTCAGCTTGGATTGCAATCCTCCTATTTGTGCTTCCTGAATCATTAGCATAACATGTGTGTACCACCATGTCTAGCCATTGTGTTTCCTTGTAGATGAGATGATAGATTCTCACCCTCACGCCTAGCCATTGGTTGAGACAGACTTGCAAACTATTTTTGTCTTTTTGCCAGAGTTGGCTTTGAATTATGATCCCCCAGTTTGTGCATTCTAAATAGCTAGGATTACAGGATTGAGCAATCATACTTGCCTTGTTCTTCTAATTTTATTTATTTATTTATTGCCAGTTCTCGGGCTTGAACTCAGCATCTGAACACTGTCCCCTGAGCTTCTTTTTGCTCAAGGCTAATGCTCTACCACTTGAACCACAACATCACTTTTGGCTTTTTCTGTGTACGTGGTACTGAAGAATCAACCCAGCGCTTCATGCATGCTACGCAAGCATTCTACCACTAAGCCACATTCCCAGCTCTTGTTCTTCTAAATTTCTAACATCTTGAGATTTGGTCTCTCTGACCAGATTATAGGAATTTCTTTTAAGATCATAAATGCACAATGCACATCTTCATCATAATAACTCATATCCTCATCACAGAATAAGGATGATATTTGGGCTCCATAAACATTAGTAGGTGAGAGCTTATTTATTTATGGTTCTTATTTGGAACATGATTGACCATATGTTCTGAAAGTAGGATGCTCTGGAATACAAAGGACCCTTTGAAGCATTGTTTTGGTTTCCCCTAGGATGTGGAGATGTCAGTACTCTGGTCTCTGCTATACTGGGAGATTAGAAGGCTGGTGCTGTTTGATGATGATGTTGATGATGATGGAACAAATATCTTGGAATATATATTTTACTATAAATTCATTGGCACAAGTGTGACTCCCTTTACATAAATAACCTTGTTCTGATAAATCGGATGAAAAAATAATTAGCTTTCACCAACACAGTTTTCTTTTCTTTTTCTTATCACTTGAAGTTTGATGTGGGTTTTTAGTCATAAAATTGTCGGATTTAATACATGGTAGGAAGAAGAAGAAAAGGAAGAAAACTTGCTCAGATATCTTGAAATGAAGACTCTACCTTAACAGTGTCTCACCTTACTCCTGCACCCTGGACTTTGTCTCTAGAGTTTCTGGCAGCCAGTACATTCACTTTGACTTTTCCATCAGTTACACAGTAAATCCCACTACACTGAATTTCCTGCAGAGAAAGAGGTGGGGAGTGTGTGGGGGGGGGGAGACAGAGAGGAAGAGAGACAGAGACAGAGACAGAGACAGAGACAGAGACAGAGAGAAGCACACCAGTATTAGGGTTTGGATTTAGGGCTCTTTTCTACTCAGTGTTGGTGCCCTACCACTTTACCTCCAGTTTTGGGGGGCTAATTGACAATAAAAGTCTCAGGAACTTTTCTCCCATGGCCTGGCTTCAAACCATAATCCTCAACTGTCAACCTCCTGAATAGCTAGGATTATAGACAAGGTACCCAGCTGATTTTGTGAATTTTATGACTTTACTGGAGGCTCAATGCATGGCTGATATCCCTAGGGATACACACTGCCTTTCCCCAAGACGGGGAGCATTGCCTCCTAAGGAATCCTCTGAAGCCCCTCCCCTTAACCTATGACCTTCCAACTCAATAAAGAGCCTTCAGGGAAGGAGAGTGTACATCCTAAGGCTTATCTCCTGACTTTCATCCCTGCCTGGCCAGTCTGCCAAGTTTCTATCCACTAAGGATTCTAGAAAACAAATGTTCAACATTTCATTATATTTACCTGTTTTGAAACTTTACTTTTATTTCCATTGGAAAGGCTGAGCTATTTACAGTTGCCAGATGAAGGTTTATCCCACTACTTACTTTTGGAAGTCAACTTCTCTCTTCTTGTGAGGCCCTGCTTCTGCCAATTATCATTCCAATTTCTTGCTTGAAAAGTTCTCCTCCGCTTACAAAAAATGCCAAGATTATTTTCTTTTAAAACCAACAAAATTGTCTTCTGTTGTGCTATGTCCTTCAAATTATTCACCTGTATTTTCTCACTCCCGCACAGTTTAGCAACTCAATGTTCCACACTGGCAGCTCAATTCTTTACTGCTGACCCCCAGACCCAGTGCAGGGGGCGCCTGTCCTCCCCCACGCCGCACCGTTGAAACAACTCTCACCTTGGCCACCATTCACTTCTTTTTTCCAATGGCTAATAACAATAAGATGTGAGATTCAACAAGGGGTCATCATGCACCAGATGCTATTCTAGGTAAGCACTCATGTATCCACATGCTCATGTGTCCTTACAACAGCAGCATGACATTTTCCCTGCCTCATTGGTAAGGTAAAGTAGGCTATCACATTGCTACTAAAATGATGAGCTGGAACCTAAACCCAAGTAATTTTCCCATCAGTCCCAGTGACAGAATCTCTTTGACTTATTGTTCATGCTTTTCTCCTTCCCTCCTTCCCTCCATCCCTCCTCTTTCTACACACACACACACACACACACACACACACACACACACACACACAACTTGTTCCTGTTGTCATACCCTTCTTTGCACAATTGTTTCTTCTATTTTATATAGGTTTATTGTTATCCATCTTCTACCTTCTTCAACTCCTCTTTGTATCTTTTAAAATTTTTCAGTGTTGGGGGTAGAACCCAGGACCTTATACACTCTGAGCAAGCAATCTAACAGCTCTCAATGTCCTTTTCAAGTTCCTCTTTTGTGCTTTAAATGTCAGTGCTCTTTGGGCAGGGGGGCAGTTCCACATAATCTCCACGGGAAGGTTCATGTACTTGCTTGAGTTCTATTGTCTGTTGATGATACCAGCTACATGTCTCCAGCTAAATCTTACTCCTACTCTCCTAGACCTGAATATCTTACTATGTTCTGGATACTTCATGGACATCTCATGGATACACAGATTAGGGAAGTCTTATAATGAGCCTACCTAGTCTGCTTCCCCAGTCATCTGAGGGATATATCTCCTTCAGAATATTTCAGTTGTTATTGTTGGTTTTTTCTTTTAATGCCACCACTGTCCAACCTGTTGTCCAATCAAATACCCCTAGTCTTTCCTTTTAGGATTACTTACTTCTAGACAGCCAATCATCTACTCCCTAAAGGGCTCCCTTCTTTTTGTTGTCACTCTTAAGTTCAAGACTATGTGGTTGCATCTGTCTCCTGGAATGTCTCCCCGCATAATTTTGTCTTTTTTAATCTGTCTTTTAGGCTGCAAGCCATGGGTTGGTTGGATCTGCTCTACTTGACTCTTATCTTTGGACCAGTGGCTACTTAGGCTTTGAGTGTTGCCCTGTGGTCTTATTCTGGCACCCAAACTGGAGAAGGAGGACTGCTGAGGAAGAAACTTCCCCAAGAGATAACTCTAAAAGGCCAGAGCTTGCTTCTTTGGGGATGAAAATTCTTCAATAGCTCTTTAATGCCTTAAAAAACAGTTCCAAACGTATCATGACAAATGAGTCACCTATTGCCACATGTCACTATGTAATGAACTACTTCAAATGGGTGTCTTACAACACCCTCGCAACGTGTTGGCTACAGTTCAGCTAGGGTAGGCTGGAATTTAGGCTCCTGTATGCTAAGATCCAAGCTATTAGGGAAAGATCAGGTTTAGTTCTGTACAAAGAATCTTTATTAATAAAGACCCTACTTTGTCATGTAAGTTACCAGCACAGGATCTTGTCTACAATACATGCTCACTAAATGTGACAAGTCATACCTGTACCTAGTTATTCACATGACAATACAAATATCAGTTTGTTAACTCTTCTAGATGTCATTATCATTTGAGCTTTCCCTGGGGGATCCATGTCAGGACATAAGTAAAGGCCTCTGCTACAGGAGAGGCCTTTAAGTCACCAAGGAAAAGACTGGCACTAGAGAAATAGCTCATTCCGTTGTCCTACAGGTAAGCTTCATTCCAAAACCAGATTCTGTTCCCATTAGTTCATCACACAGGTGTCAGCTCAACCCTCTCACAAGTCTGTTACAATAACTTGTACTCAGACACTTTAAGTCCTGTAGGATGAAGGCTTCTTTTTGAATGTACAGTGGATAAAAACAGCTGCTACAGACAACAGCCTTCCCTTAGCACTCCAGCATTCCCTCATGATGAATCCTCCAGCCTGTGGTGGTCACATGCTTTTCCCACTCACATCCCAGAATGCCCCTAGAATAGGTTGTCTGAAATAAATGCCAACTTAGCTTTTAAAAAAGAAGAATTTATGCCTATGTGGTCATAACCCAAAAAAAGAGTCCCTTGGGGAAACAGGACATGTAAACAGTGCAGCTCAGTGCAGCTCAGGCATCCCTTAACATCCTGTGCTTTCCTTCCCAGTGGCAGCTTTGGTTTTAACCTTTCTAAATTCCACAGTTCACTACTTTCTAAAGTGGGTTTAGGTAAGGTTTTTCCCCTCTCTCCTGATTTCCATTGCCTTCACCCCTTAACACAACACTCACTTGCAAGACATTTGCTTCGGTCTTGTAAGTAGCCGCCTTACTTCATCTTCCTGACGAAGCTGCTCACAGCACATTTAACTAGGCTGCCAGATTACTGAGGGCAGGATTGGGAGGAATGCGGGGGTGCAGAGGAAACTACTATTTATTGAGTGATTTCCATGCACTGTTGTCCTATTGTTTGACATCCAGGATGCTGTTTAATCCTCCATAACATACATGTATCTGGGATATCTGCTATCATCTCTTTTTGTAAATAGAAGGCCAAAGCCCAGAAAGCTTGGTGAGTTGACTCTGGATTCCATGGCCAATAATCAGTAGAGATTTGGGTTTAGGATCTAAACTCCAGTATCCAAAATCCATGCCCCTGCACCTGCCACATGTCTTCATGACAGTCTGCTTAATGAGGCAATGAAAGACGTACTTCCAGAAATGGAGGGAAAACAAGGACATGTTTTTTTTTTGTTTTTGTTTTTGTTTTTTTGCCAGTCCTGGGCCTTGAACTCAGGGCCTGAGCACTGTCCTTGGGCTTTCTCAAAGCTAGAGCTCTACCACTTGAGCCACAGCACCACTTCCAGCTTTTTTCTATGTATGTGGTACTGAGGAATTGAACCCGGGTCTTCCTGCATGGAGGCAAGCACTCTACCACTAGACCAAACTCCTGGCCCCACATGTTTTTGATGAATGAATTAGAAGTCCCTTACAATGAACAAGTGTGTGCTTAAAGCACACACTTTAGCACTTAAAGTGCTAAACCCTGGGCTAGGTATGATGGGTGCACAGAAGTAAATCATGGCTAGGTTACAATCCAGAATAGGAGTAACATATCATTGTCCAGAGACTGATGATTGTACTACATAACTGTGTAGTACAACCCAGAGAAAACAGACTAGTGTGGACTGAATAAAGAATATCTTTTAAAAACTCCCTCAGGGGCCGGGAGTTTGGCCTAGTGGTTAAAGTGCTTGCCTAGCATGCATGAGGACCCGGGTTCGATTCCTCGGTACCACATACATAGAAAAAAGCCAGAAGTGTGCTGAGGCTCAAGTGGTAGAGCTCTGGCCTTGAGAAAGTCCAAGGACAGTGCTCAGGCCCTGAGCCCAAGCCCAGGACTGGCAAAAAAAAAAAAAAACTCCCTCAGTTGATGAGTAGATCAACAAGATGTGGTATTTGTACACAATGGAATTCTATGCTGCTGTCAGAAAGAATGACATTGTCCCATTTGTTAGGAAATGGAAAGACTTAGAAAAAAATCATATTAAGTGAAGTAAGCCAGACTCAAAGGAACTTAGGCTCAATGGTTTCCCTCATTTGTCGTCATCAGTAGAAACCTTGGGCTCTCCTAGCAGAGATTTACAATAGAACAAAACCTAGATACATAAGGCCATATAGTATGACACTAAATGAAAGGATCTCTAGGATATAGAAACATAAGCCATATAATGAATGATTGTTGTTCTTAAGGTACTATGTTATCTCTCATTTCTTTTGCTGCCTCTTGGTTATCTCATATTGTTACAGTATCTTACTTTGTTACCTGATATATTGGATATATTTGTATTTGGTTATTTGAAATTGGATAGGGAAGGGAGGAAAACAAGATGAGGGGTGGGGGGGGAGGGAAATGGGGACCAAGACATGTGAAAGGGTATTAATGTATGTGAAGTAATGCACCTTCTATCTGGTAAATATCATGTAACCCTTCTATTAATTACAATAATAAATATATGAAAAAAAACATTCTTTCAGGGCAGATTGACAGGTAAAAATAAATTCAAGATGATTGGGAGGGGTGGGGGGGGAAATGAGGACAAAAACATGAAAAGGTTATCAATGTGTGAGTAGTAATGCACCTACTGTCTGGTGAATATAATTGTAACTCTATATATTACAATAAAAATTAAAAAAAAAAACTCACTTGTTGGGGCTGGGAGTTTGACCTAGTGGTAGAGTGCTTGCCTAGCAAGTTCTATTCCTCAGTACCACATGCATAGAAAAAAGCTGAAAGTGGTGCTGTGGCTCAAGTGGTAGAGCTCGAGCCTTGAGAAAAGTCAATCAGACAGCTAGGAGGAAGCTGTGCCAGGGAAAGCATTCCCACTCTTGCCTGAGTGAGAATAGCTGCAGGCCAGCAGAAGGTCTGAGATAGGTGCAAACACATGAAAATGAAAGACCGTGGCAGGCTTTGTATAGATACTCTTGCCACAGCTTCCTCCTAGCTGTATAACCAGCATGTTCAAATTGTCTAATTGACTGATTTTGTTTGTTTGCTTGTTTGCTCAGTGCCTTGGACTTGTTGGGCAGGCACCTTACCACTTGAGCTATACCTTCAGCCCTTTTTGATGACAGGCATGAGCCATGTGCCTGGCTTCAACAAACTTTTTGAATCAGCCAAGTGGAACCCTTCTATGCTTCTTCCCGGAGTTGCAGATTTAGACCCATTAAGAGACTTTTCTTTAGTGGTCTTGTCTTTCCTGCTACCGACCTTTATTTTGTTTCTATTTTTGCTTTAGTTTTGCCAGTCCTAGGGCTTGAACTCAGGGCCTGAGTACTATCCTTGGGCTTTCTCAAGGCTAGAACTCTACCACTTGATCTACAACACTACTTCTGACTTTTTTTATGTATGTGGTACCGAGGAATCAAACCCAGGTCTTCATGCATGCTAGACAAGCACTCTACCACTAAGCTAAACTCCTGGCCATGACCTTTATAATTAGCAGAACAGATTGACACAGACCCAGCAGAAGCATGAGCAGAGTGATTATAGCAGCAAAGATTGCAGTGGTAGTGGAATGATAGAGTGTGAGCAGAAGAGATAGACACAAGGAGGGCTATAAGAGTTGAACATGTCACACTCTGAACACTTGTTACTGAGAGAATTTCAAGGAGCTACCAAGACTTAGGATCCAATGATACCAACACCATAAGCTCAAGAACTATGCCTCTAGCTAATATGGGAGTTGAAGACTCCAATATCCAGGGCCCACTCAGAAGCTGTAACACTAGCATGTCCCACCAACTACAGTCAACTACTGCTGGTGGAAGCTAAGGATTACAATAGTTGCCTAATGTCATAGCTGCTGAATAGTTAAAGCTTAGGGCAATAAGCCTCAACCCATAAGGCTTCTAAAGCATGGTGGGTGCAATAGGTCTGTAGCTCTCTGGGCATGCAAGCTTAGCCTCATCTAGGTCTTGGGTGCTCAAGGACCCAGGACCACCAACAAGCAAAGCCACTTCTCATCTACCCAAGATCAATATCAAGATAGAGTAAAAGGATTCAACCAGCTGGTGGATGACAGACCAGTCCTACAGACATCAAGGAAGACACAGCGGTAGATGGTTTCGTCACTTCTTTTGTTTGAACAGGAAGCAGAGCAATGGAAACAGGGTTATTTTTGAGATAGGGCTTAAATGGTGAGTCATATTCTTTGGGGGTGGGTCATATTCTTTCTGGTTTAGGCTGTTGAGACCTTTTGTCAGATGATTTCTTTTCCTCCCTCTGACTCTTCTGAATACAGGATACATTGATACCTTTCCCAGACCATCCCACATCATTTCTTTCTGTTCTTGAGTTTTTATTTGGAAGTCTAAACCTTTGTTCCATCTGGGTAACTGGGATGATATAGAGTAGTCTGGGAAAAGGGTCTGGCCCTTTTGTTATAGTTCATTTCATTTTTATGCTCCCTTTCTCTCTGGCTTTTCTAAATAGCTTTGAGATGAATTTCCTTTCAGCCTTGCTCTGGCCTTGTGAAAGCAAAGTGTTGAGTTATTAGGTACAATAGAAGCATTTATTTATCTAGCTTTCATCAAGATAAATAACAAATTTATATAAAACCTTAGCACATTGAAAATATCCTAATATATAAAAGGTGAATGTTGTTTATTGAATAGTTTTGCAACATTTTTCCATAAAATACCAAGATGGTAAATTCATTTGCTAAATGACACTTCTAAACCGAAGTCACTTCTGGCACTATGAAGCAGATGGAAGAGGTGAATTTTAAGAAAATCTCACCATGAGCTTTTAAGAAAACTACCACATCAATGATATCATACATAAAAGGCAAGGGTGATGTATTCACCATCAATAAATTTAATAGCAGCCACAGCACCATTTGCTTCTAAATTCACTTTAAATTCAGGTTATTTTAAATACAGCATTATATGTAAGGGCTAGAAAGAAAGAAAAAAAAATCCTTCTTCGTTTCCATGAATTTCTTGGCCAGTAGCTTTGAAATGGTGTAGAATTACAGTTCAGCAGAGAGAACTCACTCAACCAGGGCGAAAATGAGCCATTTCTCTTTGGTGTCCAACTGAAGACCCCCACTTAGGAGCTATTTCCTGGTTCTTTAAGAGACTTTTAACTGTATCATTTCCTGATTTGAACTGGGCTGAGGCAGCTCCCCATGATACAGAGAATGTGAGTGAATCAGGTTTTCTCTGAATTACCAAGATATTATATAGGCCCCCCCAAGTGGCACCATGCCCGGATTAATGTTAAAGGCTGTGTCACACCAGCTGAGAGGAAGACATGTAGCACAGATGCCGGCTTTTGTCGCTAGCAAGTCAGAAATGCTGAGGAAGTAGAAAGAAATGTGTCTCCCCATTAGGGGAGTTTGCCTTTCTACTTTGTCCTGCTCCAGTGAACAAGAGCCAATGATTCAAGATAGCCATTTGGCTGGTTCTTACATTCATGAAGAGCTTCAATTCTAGATATTTCATGTTAATATCAAAGGTCATCTACCCATATCCAGAAACACACAGTGACTGATAGAAGGTGACAGCCATTATAAAACTTCCATCTATCTTGTTTGTTGCTTGAACTATATAAACACATTAATATTTTATATGTCATTATTATCGGAAGTGACACACATAGATGTTACTCCAAGTAACAAAAACATTTAAAGCACACTACATAGATGGATCTTGTGGCACACACCTGTCTACCCAAGAGGTATAGGCAGGAGGATCAAGAATTTGAGGACAGCCTGAGCTATTTAGGAGACCCTGTGTCAAAAAACCAAAGCTGTAGCTCACTAATAAAATACTTGCCTAGACTAGTGTATGTTTTTCTAGATATAAAAAGAGATAAGACCACCAAAGCAAACAAAACCTATAATTTTTTTTGTTTTTATTTTTGTTTTTGTTTTTTTGCCAGTCCTGGGCTTGAGCTCAGGGCCTGAGCACTGTCCTTGGGCTTTCCTCAAGGCTAGTGCTCTACCCTGAGCCACTGCACTATTTCTGGCTTTTTCTATGTATGTGGTACTGAGGAATCGAACCTGGGTCTTCATGCATGCTAGGCAGGCACTCTACCACTAGGCCAAACTACCAGCCCCCAAAACCTATAGTTTTTGAAAAATTGGTCTGAAATTGTTTTATTTTATAAAGAGCTTTAAAGCCAGCCATGTGCGGTGGCACACATCTATGGTCTCACCATTCATGAGGCTGATGCAGAAGAATTGATTGCAAGTTGGAATACTGCCTTAGCCACAGAATGGGTTAGAAGCCAACCTGGTAATAAAGAAAAAGTAATAAGTACAGAAAAGACATGACATAAAGAAGAGCCAGGATAAGAATTATAGCATATACTATCTGTAAATAAAAGTAAGAATTACTCATCAGTTAGCACTACCCAATGCTGGCCTCTGTGCTAGACTTACTCCATCACACATATGTATATATATATATATATATATATATATGATATATATTCACACACATGAATTTTTAAAGTATGTATATATATATTCAAATCCATAACATCTAAGCTGAAGATTTTTGAACTTACTCTACCTATACATAGATAGAGATTCATAGAATTGGCATTGCCTAAAAGCCCAGCTGATAGAAAGAACTGAGATTTGAACCCAAATTTCCTTGACTCCAAAATGGTGTTCATAACTACTAGCTAAAGAATCACTTAAATGGTAGCTACCAACTTTATAGAGACATGAAAAGACAAAACTATAGATGGTGTACCTTCTGCCTATCAGAACCACGTGAATACATCAAATCCTACTCTTTGGTTCCCTATTAACACTGTGTGAGCAGTCTTCTGCAGTCAGTGCGGTTATCCTTCTGACAGATAACCACCACAGAAGCACTGATTGGCCACAGTTTGGATACACTGAACTTCATATGGTCTCCTGAGGGTAGGCCATGATTGATATTGGGATGGCCAGAAACTCCTTAGTAGCCACACAGGTAATCTCATTGGCAGAGAATACTCTTTGACCTGCTTTGTCATTGTCCCCTACTAGGAAAAGAACTATTAAGCCAGATGCAAGTGGCTACTGAGGAGGCTGAGATCTGAGGATCACGATTGCAAGGCAGCCCAGGCAGGAAAGTCTATGAGATTCTGATCTACAATTAATCACCAGAAAACTAGAAGTGGCACTATGGATCAAAGTGGTAGAGCTGTAGCCTTCAGAAAAAAAACTCAGAGACAGCTTCCAGGCCTGAGTTCAAGTCCCATGACCCACAACAACAATAAAAAGAGCTATCAAGAATGCTCAAAAAAAGACAGCGCATTCTCTGAGCTAGGAACATAGCTGCTTACAGGACATCCCTTCCTTTCAATAAATTTATCATCTTAATAAATAATGAAGCTATAAGAACGAATATTTTTTAAAGATACACAGAGAAAAGTATTGGTCTTCCCACTTCATTCCATGGTAGTTTCAGCCTGGAAACAACCATTATCTTCTAGAAATATTCCATGAAAATGTAAGTATTGAATGTTTCCATCTGAGTGATGGCATTACATCCTGAACATTGCATGTCTTTAAGACAATCTTCTGTTTGCATAGATAGAGCTGCTTCATTCTTTCATGGTCACATAGACTACCACAAGTCCTGTTTTGCTAGGTGTTTAGGTTGTTTCTAACACTTTGTTTTTGCATGCCAAGACTACAGTCAAGACCCTTCTCTTCATAACAACTTACAAACATAGCCATTTGTATATTAATTCCTGGAGCCAAAGTTATTATGTCAAATTTCATTTTCCCTTTGGAGAAATTATACCAATTTATACTTGCACTAGCAAGCCTACTCACGAATGTCCTTCCCACAATTTTATGTTTGTACTCACTTCTGAATTGCCTTCATTTTATAGTGAGGAAAACAGAATGTCTACGCACACACACATACATATTCTCTAGTTCCTTTTCTATAACAGTTACCCTTCATTGATTATTGTTCTACTAGGTAATTGGTCATTTTTCATATTAATATGTGGGAATGCCTTTTTTATATTAAGAAAATAAATCTTATATGATATGCATTATGACTGTTTTTTTCACTTTGCTGCTTGTTTTTTAGCCTCCTTATTCCTTGGAAAGTGGGTTGTTGTGTTTTTTTTTGCTTTTAGTTTTGCTTTTTTGCATTAAAATGTACCAGTTCTTCCATTTATGGTGTCTAGGATTGGGATCAAACTTATAAATCTTTTCCACACATTGATATTGTACCAATTTTTTTGTGTGTTTTAAAATACTTGTTTTTAGGGATCGGGAGTTTGGCCTAGTGGTAGAGTGCTTGCCTAGCATGCACGAAGACCCAGGTTAGATTCCTTGGTACCATATACATAGAAAAAATCCGGAAGTGGTGCTGAGGCTCAAGTGATAGAGCTCTGGCCCCTCTCATATTCCAAATTCCTGGCATTTATTTTGTGAAACAGTTTATTAGTTGTTCAGAGAAGTTACACCATTGGTCTCCTCCCCTAAGAATATCATCAATTGGTGTGTATATGCAGATAACTCTATATATGCTTTCATGTATGGTTGCATTTTGGATCCATCTGTACATATGACAGAAAACATGCGCCATGTGTCCTCTAAGCCTGACTTACTTTACTAAGCATAATTTTTGTAGGTCCATGCATTTCCCTGAAAATGACATATTAGTCTTTCTAATGGATGAATAAAATTCCATTGTATAAATGCACCACATTTTCTTGATCTGCTCATCCATGTGAGCTGTTTCCATTACTTGACTGTTGTGCAGAGTGTGAAAATGAATATGAATGTGCAAGTGCCTCTACCATATTCTGATTTGTAATGCTCTGGATTGATGCCCCAGGGTGGTATCACTGGACCACAGTGTTCTGTTGAGGAATCTCCAAACTGCCTTCCTGGGTGTTTGTACTAGTTTACATTCCCACCAACAGTGTAATGAGTTCCTTTTTTTCCCACATCCCTGACAAAATTTGCTGTTGTTTGTATTCTTGATGATGGCTAATCTTAGTGTTGTAAGATGGAATCTTGATGTAGTTATGCTCTGCATTTTTTTTTTGCCAGTTCTGGGCTTGAGCTCAGGGCCTGAGCACTGTCCTTGGACTTTCTCAATGCCAGAGCTCTACCACTTGAGCCTCAGCACCACTTCCCGCTTTTTTCTATGTATGTGGTACCGAGGAATCAAACCCAGGTCTTCATGTATGCTAGGCTAGCACTCTACCACTAGGCCAAACTCCCGGCCCCGTTCTTCATTTTCCTTATGGCCAAGGATGTGGAGAGAAAAGAGAAGGTATACTTTAAGAAAAATAATATAAAAGTTACTAATTTAAAATAATACTTAAATATGAATTTTCTGAAGAACTGAAAGATAAATTAAAATGTTTTAAGTTAGTACATTCTGAAAACAGAAATACAAAAAATATATAATTAAAAATAGACAGGCAATTAATACTAATTCTTCTCTACAATATTTTGTCAGTGTATTCTTTGGGTGTCTCTTCCTATGATAATTATTTCACAATATCCTTTCCCATAAAGAAAACTGAAAAGTAATTCTGCTTTTCTCCTCACAGATGAACTTCAAGGTTTCAGGTCATTTAGTTTTTCTTGCTCAATTTTCATGTTCCCTTTGAACTGATGGTTCACCAAACAACTGTGCTCATTGCTCCACTGCAAAGCTTCCAGGAGTTCTACATAATATATTCTGTGTCGAGCATTTTATGTTGCATCACTAAGTAATATAAATCCTCTGTGGCTTTGTTCATGTGCTTTTTCTGATCTTCATGAGTTGGATTATCAAACAATTCAGGAGACTGAGTGTTACTTCTCAGACTCTACCTTTTCTTAGTGAAGCTTTTTTGATGCAATTTAAAATAGGGGAGGCCTAGTGGTAGAGTGCTTAACTTGCATGCTTGGGGGTTCAGTGGTAGGGTTACTTGCATGGAGGTTACTTAGCATGCATGAGGTCTGGGTTCAATTCCCAGTCCTATAACAAAACAGACAATCAACCATAGTTTCTCCTTCACTTCCCCCCACACCTTAGAGCATAGTGACCTATAGCTCCCTCAAATCTAGATGTTGCCAATTGCCTGTCAAGTGCAGGTGGTAGTTTGCTGTGTTCCTTCTTTAGGAGCTGTGTGACTTCCGACTGTGATATTGTGAGAGTTGAAGGCCAATGCCTATACATTTCATTTCATGGGGGACTACCAAACAGTTCTATCAGTGTGGAACACTTGCCTAGAGTGTTCAAGGGTCTGGATTTAATCCCAGCATCACTAAAGGCAGGGGAGGATGCTTTCCCTAATCTAGTGTTAGATTACAAAAATGTAAAATTAGTATAGGAAAGACAGCATGGATTCTTCATTCTTTCACTCACTATCATTTACTAACCCTGAAGATGAAGAAAATGTTTTCTATAATTCTTTGAAGGTATTATTCACTCTTCAACCATTAATATGCTTTTTTTTGGCTAATCCTGGGGCTTGAACTCAGAGCCTGAGCTCTATTTTGGGGCTTTCTCAAGGCTAGAGCTCTATCACTTGAGCCACAGCATCACTTTTGGCTTTTTCTATATATGTGGTACCAAGGAATTGAACCTAGGTCTTTGTGCATGCCAGGCAAGCATTCTACCATTCAGCCAATGCTTTTAGTATTTGTTCATTTCTTGTTTCACATATTTCCTATATGTTGAATTATACAGTAGGCGTTGTTGATTAACTTCTGTATATTTCGGGGCACTGATTATCACAGCCAAAGTTTGGAGCATACTAGGCACCTACCCTACCAGTGAGCTAATGCTAGACTTTTTATTGGGGGGAGGGAGGAGAATGTGGGAGTTGCTAGGGTCCTGCTTTGTAGTTCAGACTAGTCCTAAACTCAATATTAAAAGGTGAAAGATTTATACGATCTGAAGAGAAACCAGAGTATTCAAGCTAAACTCAATATCTTCCCAATTTAGCCTTCCTCCCTAGTTCCTGGGATTATAATATAATTAATAGTAATTTTTTTACCAACATTTAGATTAGGATATTTTACAAAACTATCCAGTTTTCTGGTTCGTTTTTAAAGATTAGAAGGTGCAACCCTCTGGGATTACATTCTCACATGACCTAGGAAGAAAGGAAATGGCAGGGACCAGGAAAGAAAGAGAAATGTGCCCAAGGAAATATTTCTCAGATGCATCCTACTTATTACAATAAAATTAGGGCATAAAAAGAATATTATAGAGGCCAAGAAGTAGGCCGATACAGCCTTAACAAACTAGAGAACCAGAAATAAATACTAACATGTATGGGAAATTAGTGTATCACAAAGGTAGAATTTCTGTTTAGAAAAGAAAAATAATTTATCTATGGAAATGGCACAATGGATCAGCCATCTGGAAAAAATGGATGGCACATACAGAAAAAAACAAAATTCCAAATGGATTCCAGATTAAATGAAGTGAAAACAAAATAAAACTCTTAGAAAATTTAGAAAAATAACCAACCTTGGAAGGAAAGTCACTTTTAGAAATGGCAGAAAACAAAGACACAATAAATGAAAAGGCAGATATATTTGAAAACATAACAATTTGACCTTTTTGGATAGCAAAAACATTAACATGAATACAATAAAAGATCTTCCGTCCATGGAGCTTACTTCCTTGCTATTGATGGAGAGAAAAAATCCAATAGTAACATAGGAAAATATAGGCCATGCAGACAAAAATTTCATATAAAGTAATACCTATTTGCACTCATAAGAAAGATTGTCTTCTCCCTAGTTCTGCACTTAGTGACATCATTCTGGTATTTGAACTCAGTGATAATGGCAATATTTATATCATGGCAACTAGCAAATGTTATGCATCTCTGTGTGACATGATTATGTTGATTGTTTTTGTTGGTTTCACACTTAAGAAAGTGATATAAAAAAGTGTTTGAAATACAGATTAAACTTAAAAGTGTGGAATATCTGTATCCATTAGATTATAAGTAGCAGAAAACATTTGGGAGACATTCTACACAGTATTTAAAAACTATAAACCAATTCAACAAAGATCTCACTCCACTCCTAAGTGAATGAATGAAGTTCTGATACAGAAGCCAAAAGTGATTTCAGGTAATAAATATGATTTGTACAGGCTGAGAAATAGTTTAATAAGATCACATTTCAGATTTAATGATAATACATTTATTGGGAAGAGAGTTAATGAATTGGAATAGAATTCCATTTGTCAAATCCTAGTTGAGTTGTACTCATAGATTGCCTATGGATATAAATTCTGAAAATATCAACCAGACCATTCTATAAGATGTAAGTGGTTACATAGAATCTAGAATGCTCTGTATGTTCTTTATGTGTAAGTGGTATATCATTACTGTCTATAAAATTATAATCAACTCATATTTATTTATATATATGTAAATATGTACTTAGTTATATATATTTATATATATATTCTCTGTGTCTATATGACTCTCTCTTTCTCTCTGTATCCATTTCTCTCTCTAAACATGTATTAGTGTATCACTACTTCCACCTAGGTCTTTCACCAGAATTTATCACATAGCCAAGGAAAGCTTGTTCCATTCTGGATTACTTCATAGCTAAATTTCCATTACTATGGTAAAAGATTGACTGAATTTGAGGAATGAACTTATGATCTCTAGAACAGATCTATTATTTTGTATTATTTCTAAGAAAATTGCTGGCAGGGTGTCTCACACCTGTAGTCCTAGCTACTCAGGAGGCTGAGATCTGAGGAACGCAGTTCAAAGCCAGCCCAGTCACTTAAAGACACTTAAAGACCGAGAGACTCTTATCTCCAATTAATCACCAGAAAATGGGAAGTGTGACTGTGGCTCAAGGGGTAGGGCTGTAGCCTTTTGCTGAATAGCTTAGAGACAGCGTCCAGGCCCAGAGTTCAAGCCCCACAACAAACAACAACAAAAAAAAAAAAGAAAGAAAGAGAAAAGAAAAAAGAAAAAGAAAGAAAGCAAGCTAAGTCTCAGAGAGCTTAAATTAATTTGTCCAGGGTCATTCACCCAGGAAGAAAAGAGCTCAGATTTGGATTCATATCAGTCTAATTTCAAAGTGTTTTTCTTCTTCACTACAGTCTACCTCCAGACATATAACATTCTGAGTTTGAAAATATGGTGAAGCTAACAAGTTCCCAGCCCCCTACTCACCACACTTCGTCATAGGCATTATTTGTGATTGATGGACTGAAGGATGACTACCTGGATAAGTCTTAATAAGTGTTGAGAGGTCAGTGTAAATAATGTGTATTCACTAAAACACTCATTTGCCTGCAATGAGGTTAAAATCCAGGGAGTTATGCACACATGTCCATTTTTCTCAGACACAGCCTACATGATGTTTCTATTACCTTCAAAGTAAACATTGCTCCAAAGACATCGTTTGAAATTGGTGATGGCCAGAGAATAAAGAATGGGTTTGGACCTCGGAATGAGGTGACTTGGAAAACTGATCATTCATTCCCTCCCCATGACAGATTTAGCTCTGTATGATTCTTTTTTTTTTTTTTTTGCCAGTCCTGGGCTTGAGCTCAGGGCCTGAGCACTGTTCTTGGACTTTCTCAAGGCTAGAGCTCTACCAATTGAGCCTCAGCACCACTTCTGGCTTTTTTCTATGTATGTGGTACCGAGGATTCAAACCTGGGTCTTCATGCATGCTAGGCAAGCACTTTAACCACTAGGCCAAATTCCCGGCCCCCTGTATGATTCTTAAGTGCTAGACTTTAAAGCATTTAAAGGCAGAGGCGATATCTCATAAATAACATCTTTATACAGTCAATAAAGAACAAATACTGGTTGTATTGACTATTGTATGATTGAGCTGTGATTATATAATATGTCTGATTTCTCTTTGAGTATTTCTGGAGAGGAAGACTCTTCCACCAGGACTAGGGAGTTATTTATCCACAGATAACCATCAAATTCTTGCCATATATGAAACACCATAGAATGAAAATCTAGACTATACCTTTTTCTTAGTCAATGAACTCAAGGAATATGGTCAACAATTTCTTTCTCTGCAATTTTCCATAAAGGAATATCTATCTATCTATCCATCTATCCATCCATTCAGAATGCAAAGTTCATTATCAAAACAACTAAAATTCATTGCACGCTTACTATATTATGTATTGACCAAGTTCTTGAATCAAGTATGTGATATATATTATCACGTTTAGTCCTCATAAAAATCCTATGAGATGGGAAGTCTGTTACGCGCACACACACACACACACACACACACACACACACACACACACGCTTTAGGAAGCTAAAGTTCAGGAAATTAGTGAAAAACCACAGTTATGCAGTGCTGGTATCCCTGCATTATTATTAGTCATTGCTTTCCCTTGGGGTACAGACTGTGCTAGTTTTTTGAGGCACTCAACAAAAGATGAGCCATTAAAATGCCTAACTTTAAATTCGTCTGTGGACTCTGTCCTCTTCCCTCAGTCTTTACCCCTTATTAGTCAGGACTGACCAGTGAGGCTATAGAGGTCAAGTTCTTAGAATAGGTGCCTTATAACTGAGTCAGTGGTGGGCACCATTTCTGCCATGTTTGGGGCCTGGTTTTATGATTTGGATTACTGACAGCTTTGCCTTGTCCCTAACTAAAATAGGCTGCCATGGAAGATTCCCAAATATCTTAAAAGAAACAGCAGAGCTTGAGGGAATCTTTAAAACAATTCCTGCTTTGTCTGGTTCAGGACAGATGATTAAACTCATGCATTTACATTCCCTTCATCTAAATTCTTACTCACAGATGATTAAAGACATACAAAAGAGAATAGAAGGGAGAAACAATTTGTAGGCCAGAGAATCTGATGACTTGGTGGAAAAGAGAAGGTGGATAAGACTCTATTTACAGGTAAATACAGAGGAAAGGAATTTGTACCCTTAAATGCATACACATAAAAGATGAAAAGAAACTGGGAAAGAAATCACAAGGAAAAGAGGAAGAAAGGAAGGGAAGGAAGGAAGAAAAATGAAAGACAAGAAGGCAGGAAAGAAGGAAGGAAGGGAATAGTTAAAGGAATTGTTAAAGAAAGATGATTTGTTAGGAGGGTAATCTTCACCCATGAATCAAACTAAAATGCAACATGAATTCTAGAATATAAGGGAGTGTAATGAAATGAAATCCATTTGACCTTGATGCTTGAATAGGTTTCTTTGAGCATTATTACAGCTTCTCTAAGGATTCAACAATAATATTTGGGTATACGGAGAATATTATTTTAAAGGTCATCATATTAAAAATTTCACAAAAGTTTTCTGATTTTTATAATTTGTCCACAGAGAAACTATAAAATTTAATTATGGCTACAGACAGAGTAGAAAACTTATAACCCTGAACAGAGTAAAAATAAGACGATAACTGACAGATTGGCAAGAAAATAGAGCAGGATGAATTACAAATGCTGATACTTCATTGCTATTGTAGAGAATTGATGTTGTTTAAACTTGATTGCATAAGAACTAGGTGCTGAAGTATATTATGTACAATTGTAGAGCTAATCACAAAAGAAACAATCATAAAAATACAGGAAACAAAATTTGGAATGGAAGAAAGATGAAATGTCACATAAAGGAGTTAAATCTCCTTATCGTTGACAGTAAGGAGTCAATTCAGAAGATCTAAATTCAGTAAGTCAAGAAACTATTCTGAATGCCCACAGTGACCAAGAAAAGAATTAAAAATAGATAGCTTTTATCTGTTCTAGAGAACAACTGTAGCCCATATACTAGGACGTAGTTCAGTGTTATACACTGAGCTCCATGCTGTAAGAGTGAAAAAGTGGGTATATCTAAATGTTCCTTGTCCATAAATACAGTCATATTAGATGGCAGTTTAAAGGAGTAAAATGGATGTGTGTGTGTGTGTGTGTGTGTGTGTGTGTGTGTGTGTGTGTGTGTGTACTAACATAGAAAGGTATGTGACACATACTGTTAAGTCAAAGAAAGCAATCATCTTTACTGGATAACAAATGTAATATATATCATTTCAGCCAAATAAAAATCAAACACGTAGACCTGCAAAGATAATAAAGTATTGGGAGAAAACTAACCATTGTTAACAATGGTGGGTATCTCTGAGAAAGGAACTATAATCAAGAGGTTCTCTAGCTTTGTCTGGATGGTTTGCAATTTTAACAATAAAATATACATGATTTGCATGATCATTCTAAAATTGCTACCATTGGAATGAAGTAGATGGAGCAGGACACATAGCTTTTTCATTTAACATTACTCTCTGACATATCTTTTTATTGTGTGTACATATTATATTCAAAGAACAATTTTAATTAATAACCAAAAGAAAATCAAGGGTTTTTTTCACTCCTTTATTTGCAAAAACCCTCATGGAACAATGTTGCTGCAGGCTGTCCTGAAGCCCGAAGGTTGCCCTCCCACCTGTCTCATAAATGATGATTATTTATGACTACTCCATGACATCAATATGTACAGCTATTTACCATTTCTGCTGGGAGGATAGATGTTCACATTCATAGGAGACAAAAACAAATCAAGATTCAAGTAGCCAGGCTGTTGTGGGTTTGGGGACTAGAAGAGCAAAAATAAAAATAAAAATAAAAATAAAAACCTTAGCAACATGCTCTAGTAAATCACTTCTCTTTCCTGTCTTGCTCTTAAGAAAGAATGCAACGACCTCATCTGGTTTGCAGACATTTTTATGTACCCACCACTGAGCTGTTTTTTTTTTTAACATGAAAAAAATAATTGGCAGAACACGCCTCAGGACTGGAAGTTAAAATTGTAAACATGGTGCATTTCTCTGTCCAGGGCTCAGAATTACAGTGTTTGTTATCACTTCAGTCATTTCAATCATGGCTTTTCTCTTTCTTCCTTATCCTTTTGAACAGGTTCTTGTAATGCTTCAAAATTTTACCAGATGTTCTATATTTCACTTAAGACTACATGAGATCATTTCAACCTTTGGATAAAAATTAAGAGAGGGCAGGAGTTTGGCCTAGTGGTCGAGTGCTTGCCTAGCATGCACGAAGACCCAAGTTCGATTCCTTGGTACCACATACATAGAAAAAAAAAAGCCAGAAGTGGTGTTGTGCCTCAAGTGGTGGAGCTGTAGTCTTGAGAAAGCCCAGAACAGTGCTTAGGCCCTGAATAGAAGCCCCAGGACTGGCAAAAATAATAATAATAATAATAATAATAATAAGTTTTTTGTTTTGTTTTGTTTTTTGTTTTGGGGTTTTTTGTTTGCTTGTTTTCCAGTATTGTGGCTTGAACTCACAGCCTAGACCCTGTCCCTTAGCTTTTTGCTTATGTCTTATGTGCTACCACTTGAGTCACAGCTCCATATCCAGTTTTTGGTGTTTAATTGAAGGAAAGTCTCAAGGAACTATTTCCTGCACTGGTTTTGAACTGTTATCCATAGATCTCAGCCTCCTGAGTAGGTAGGATTACAAGCATGAGCCACCAGTACCCAGCTAGACTATTTCTTTTGATTCTTACTCAGTTTTGGACCGCCTTATCAGCCTCATGCCACCATTTTGTTCTTCATGAACCTTGAGGTATGGGCTGAGTTTAACTTAAATCATCTGTTACTTGTCTTCGAGGGACATTTCACTTGGGGAAAAGTTAGAATGTTTTCTAAAGTTAGTACAACAGATTTTGGTTCAGAAGCAATGTTGAACATCCTTAAGTGTCAATTTAGTAACAGATTTTATTCACAAGAAATATTTTTTAGCCTTTCTACAGCTTTATGAATTTAGGTATTATTTCTACCTTTTGAAAAAAAGGAGACTGGACATAGTAGCATACACCTGCAACCCCAGCTACCCAGGAGGCAGAGGGAGGATGATTTCAGGTTCAAGACTGTCCCAGGCAATGTTAGCAAGATCTTATTTAAAGGAAAAAAAACTATGAAGGAGAAAAAGAGCTCAAGTGAGAGAGGGCTTATCAAGCACACAGGAGGCCCTGGGCTCAATCTCCACTACTAAAAATTGAGATGAGAAAGGTTAGCAACTCCAACCAGGAGATGCATCACAACAAACCCTGTCCATTCCAGGCTTTTAACATAATGGAAGATCTTTATTTAAAATGCTCCCAGTGCCTTTGTTTCCAGGGACTTTGATGGAGAGATCTCTTAATGGACCCCTTTCGAATTACCTACCCCTTTCATACACTTATAAAGGGACACTGTAAATCAATTCTGAACCTGTGCCCTCATCTTTGACATTAGGCTCTGGATCTTAACCCTATTCTATACCAAGAACAGTACACTAGACAATCGAGTGACACTTGTAAAGAAGATCAACAGTTGTGGCCCATTATCATCGTCCCTCAGTTTGAACCCATCACCTTCATCATTCCTTGGCTTTGAGAACCAAGTAAGGAAGGAAGGTTTTTGAAAATCAAAATAACTGGGCTCACAACTATAATCCTAATAATCCTAGCTATTCAGGAGGCAAAAATCTGAGGATTTCAATTCAAAACAAGCTCGGGCAGAAAAGTCCTTGAGATTCTTACCCCCAGTTAACTGGCAAAAAGCCAAAGTAGAGTTGTGGCTAAAGTGGTATAGTGTCAATCCTAAGTAAACAAAAACCAAGTTAGAGCACGAGGACCTGAGTTTTAGGCCCAGTATCAGTGCACATGCACACACACACACACACACACACACACACACACACACACGGAGTTAAAACAATAACACAAACAGAAACTCCACAGGATCACTCTTACCTGAATTCTGCTTAGCATTTACCCCATCCCCTCACATTTAGACCAAGATCAAAGGGCTCATAATTTGTTATTTGGTATATTACATCACACCCTCACTCACTCCATTCATTTTCCTATCTTGTCTGCCACCTGTTCTATCAACCAGGTAATACTGTTCCAGTGTGATCTAGACTGGTCCTCCAAGCCCTTCTCCTCCACTCCTTCCCCCTCCATCATGATCCCATCTCATTCTCTGCTTCATTTGTCCATCTCTTCCATAGGGGGCTTGTCTAAAAAGAAAAATCCCTGCAATGCTTTAAGGCTGAGAATAGAATCTTCTCCTCCTTCCCGAATTAAGCACATATAGTACTTTCACTACTAAAAATACCCACACCTAAAAAGAAAAATGATAAATATGTAAAACATCTCCCACCTTCTTTTTCCACCAATTTATCATGAGCATTTTCCTACATTAATTTTCTGGAGAATCTTACTTTATTTCTTTTTTGGTACATGCAGCGTCCTTTTCAATGTTTCAAAATTGAGTTATACTTCCCTATCATCCTATGTAGGTTTTCTCCAGTTGTTCACATAGTGAGCATCTTAAATCTAAATCTGTACCCACAGATGTGATTTCTCTATCACAAGGAATCAAGCCTGATCAACTGAGAGGAAACCCTGGCAAGGCCTGTTATGCAACTGTTTTCTCTGTAGGCCAAGGACAGACCTCCTTCTAGCACTAGCTGCTGTCCTTGGCTCGCAGTTATCAATCTGATTCCTATTTGCTGGGAATGGACTTGGGGAAAGAATTTGAGAGCAAATAAAGCTTCATATTTATTTTTAAGAAATCTTTTTTATTACATCTACCTAGTCTCATCAATTTAAAAGTTCGCAAAACTTTAATCCAAATATTTCTGGAAATTTTTTTAAGAATTTTGTCTTGGCAATCATTAAGGTAAGTGAGTTTCTTTTAATATATATATATATATATATATATATATATATATATATATATGTAGCCTGGCGAAGTGGCTCATGCCTGTAATCATAGCTACTCAGGAGGCTAAGATCTGAGGATCATGATTCAAAGCCAGCCTGGGCACTAAAACCCCTGAGACTCTTATCTTCAATTAACCACCAGAAAATTGGAAGTGGTGTTGTGGTAGCTCAAGGAGTAGTTAGTGCAGTAGCTGTGAGCTGAAGAGCTCAGGGACAATGGCAGGCCCAGAGTTCAAGTCCCACAACTGACAAAAAAAAATGTAATTCTTACCTTGGCACTGGTGACTCACTCCTGTTATCCTAGCTATTCAAGAGGCTGAAATGTAAGGACTGTGGTTCAAAGCCAGCCTAGGCAAAAAAATAGTGGGACTCTTATCTCCAATAAATTACCAAAAAAGCTGGGAGTAGAGCTCTGGCTCAAGTGATACAGCATTAGCCTTGAGTAAAAGAGCTCAGGGACAGCACCCACGCCCTAAGTTCAAGCTGCAGTACATCATAAAAATATAATAATTGTTAATTTATTGGTTAGCTGTACCGTTTAATGAATTCACTGGCATTTCTATATATGAAGTATATATATGCATATATATATATCATGATGATGAAGAGAATTATGGAAATGAAAACATAAAAATTCAATGAGCAAGCACTTACTGACTCAGGCAACATTCTATTGGCCAAACTTTCTAGTCCAGAAACAATACTACAGAGCTGAGGCACTGTAGTATTTCAGAAGAAATTCAGAAAATTAGTGCTTACCCTGTCTCCCTGCAATGTAATCAGCCATACATATATGTATGTATACATATATGTATATATATATATATATACTCTGCCCTTCCTTTAACTATGAAAGGCAGACTTTATAAGTTTTCACTAATTAAAAAAACATGGGATATAGTAGCTCATAAGTGAAATTCTACCAAATCAGAAGGTAGAAATCTGGACAATTACAGTTCAAGGCAAGCCCTGACAAGAAGTTTATGAGATCTACCAGGCTAAATTCTTTTCTTCCATCAGTGTACCTGCTATTTACACTAAAGATCTTTTCTCCCTTTAAATAAAGGCCTTGTTAATTTTCACAATTAGTAAAGACATTCTGTTAAACAGGTAATCTATAGAAAGTTTTCCTTTAGAAGGGGGGAAAACCAAGACGGGTGGGGGGTGTAGGGGGGAGGATAATGGGTACCAAGACATGTGAAAGGGTATCAATGTATGTGAATTAATGCACCTTCTATCTGGCAAATATCATGTAACCCTTTTACTAATTACAATAAAAAAAATAAAAAAATTTTAAAAAAAAGAAAGTTTTCCTTTAATGGAATTCTTAAATGACCTATGACCTGAAGTCATAACACTCAAAGTGCTATGATAGGAGAGTGTTCCCCAAATAGTCCAAGACATACATAGATACATATAGATGCTGATATTTTCACAGGTATCTGATATAGATATAGCTGTAGATGATGTAGATGTAGATATACATAGAGATAGACAGACAGACAGACAGACAGACAGACAGATAGACAGATGGATCTCAAACTTTTGCCATCCATAGGATAACTATTTCTGTTAATATTTCTCTTTTCAGATTTTTTTGACAGTCCTGGGCTTGAACTCAGGGACTGAGCACTGTCCTTGGGTTTTCTCAAGGCTAGTGCATCTACTGCTTGAGCCACAGCACCACTTCTGGCTTTTTTCTATGTATGTGGTACTAAGGAATTGAACCTGGGTCTTTTTGCATGCTAAGCAAGCACTCTACCACTAGGCCAAACTCCTGGCCCCTCTAGATTTTATTTTTAAAGTTTGCATAGTATTCCTTCATATGGATGGACTATAAATGACTAATTCTCTATTTAAACAAATTCCTACTATAAAAATTCTAGCTTCTACCTACTAAGGAGACTGAGATCCGAGGATCAAGATTCAAAGCCAACCCAGGCAGACAAACCAAAATACTCATCTCGAATTAATCAACAAAAGCCAGAAGTAGGGCCAGGAGTATGGCCTAGTGGTAGAGTGCCTGCCTAGCATGCACAAAGCCCTAGGTTCAATTCCTTGGTACCACATACAGAAAAAGCCAGAAAAGGCACTGTGGCTCAAGTGGTAGTGTTAGCCTTGAGAAAGCCCAAAGACAGTGCCCAGGCCCTGAGATCAAGCCCCAGGACTGGCAAAAGACAAAAAGAAAAAAGAAAAAAAGAGAAAAAAAAACAGAAGTAGAGCTGTGGCTCGAGTGGTAGAGCAAAAGGAATAATTACCAACAAATTTAATAGATGCTGGCAGGGATGTGGCCAGGAGGGATTGCTACTCCATTCTGGAAGTCAGTATGGCGGTTCCTCAAAAGACTAAACATAGAGCTCCTCTATGACCCAGCAATTCCACTCCTTGGTATTTATCCAAATGTCCAGAAACAAGGACATACTAAAACCACTAGCACAACAATGCTCATTGTAGCATTATTTACCATAGCTAAGATATTAAACCAACCCAGATGCCCCTCAGTAGATGATTGGATCAACAAGATGTGGTATTTATACACAGTGAAATTCTATGCTGCTGCAGAAAGAACAGCATCGCCCATTTGTAAGGAAATGGAAAGACTTGGAAAAAAATCATATTAAGTGAAGTAAGCCAGACCCAAAGGAACATAGGCTCAATGGTTTCCCTCATTTGTAATAATTAGTGCACACCTAGGACCCTCCTAGCAGAGGATCACAATAGCTCAAAAGCTATGCACAGAAGGTCATATAGGATGAGACTAAATGAAAGGAACTCTAGGATATGGAAACAAGAGGTTTATCTCATGTGATTGTTCTTAATGTACTCTTATTTCTCTTCTCTTTTTTGCCCTTATGGTTAATCTCATGTTACTGTATCTGACTTTGTTACCTGGTATATTGTATATACATTTATTTGTTTATTTGAAATAGGAAAGGGAAAGGGAGAAAACAAGATGACTGGGAGGGGTAGGGGAGGGAAATGGGGTCAAAAACATGAGAAGGGATATCAATGTGTGAGAAGTAATGCACCTGCTACCTGGCAAATGTAACTGTAACCCCTCTATATATTATCCCAACAATAAAATAATAATTTACAAAAGGCAAAAGGCAAAGGGACACTATTCAGATAGGACATACATACAAAAAAACTGGAAGATGAACATCTGTATTCATATATTATTATACAGTTGCTCAGGAAAGTCCAAGAAATGCAATCAAAGAAGATGCACTCTCTTCTTTTCCATGTGTGTGATAAAGGGGATTGAACTGAAGACCTAGTATTCCACCCCTTGAATTATGCCTTCAGCCCAGAAATACATTTTTAAAGTTATGATAATAATGTTCCTATAGAAAATTTGTACTTCCACAAGCACTATATAAAAATGCCTGTCACTACATCTTGCCCAATGTGAGAGTTAGCATTTCTTTTATTTATTCCTTGACAGTCAATCTTTCTTGACATTTACAGAATCTCCTATAATGCTGTGTCTGCATTTCTGTACCTGAGAGGTACTGCAATGCGTTCTCTTTTATCCAGAGGCAGCTACTTCTTTCCTGTTTCTGAGGCAACAGGAATGGACCACCAAGATCCGGCATTCTTGGCTCTCAGAGAAATGGTTGGGAGTACAAAGACAGCTACACTCTTTCCTCTGCCCTCCTCCTGTAGATAGCTAGCTGGCTTTCCTTTGCAATACCATGCTTCTAGCTCCAGGAGGTACTTCATTCAATTCTCTACTTCATCACAAGCAACTGAAAATTAATTTGTCACTGCTGATATTTTGATTATATAAAAGAAAGCCTTTTCTGCAGTTAATACATTTGTTGGTATGCTGTGAGCTTTACTAAGCAGTCTTGAGTTATCATTTATTTGGATTCTTTTCCAATATGATTTCCTGCTAGCTGCCTGACAGCTCACATCTTAGCACAGGTAACTCTGGTTCTCTTAAAAGACATGGTTGGGAAAAAAAAAGATATGGTTAGATTTATATACATTGGTAAGGCTCCATCACATTGTCGAGATTTTTTTCCAGTAAATTAAATAATCAATTTATGCCTTTGGCCAATCTTCCCTCCTTGATCCCCACTTAATGACTTTAGGTAAACCTATATAGCCGGTCATTAGAACCAGTATGTCTCAGGACATATGGTCTGCCTATCTAAGCTAGTTTCATAAATGTATACAACTTTTCCCAGTCTTCTTTCTCTGTAAGCAAATGGTGTGTTTCTATTGCCCTCAATCACATTGAGCTCTGTCAGCTATATCCCCAGGGCTGTCTGCATAGGCACAAGTCTCTCTCTCTCTCTCAGATTATCCATGGATCCTGCTGATATTTCTAGCCATTGCACTGAGATCAGAAATGAAGGTGTTTTATCCCTCTGAAGAAGACACTGTGAAAGGCAAGCCTTTTAGATAGGTCACAGAGGGCTATGGATTTCTTCTGGTTGTAAATCAAACTGTTGGTAAAAAGCAATGAGCTTTCCGGGAAGGTATGGCTTAAAGTAGCCCTACTCTAGGACATGATAATATACCGCACATTAAATAAAAGGCAATGGTCACCTGGGCTACAGCCGGGCGGCTCCAGTAATTTTTTAAAGCCATGTATTGAAGACTCTGGGGAGCACATTTTAAATTATAATTTTCTAGAGGAGGCAATTCATTTGTTGGGCACAAGAGGCAAAGAGTTAGTGTACATAGGCTTCAGAAGACTTTCTTCCTGCTTAGCTTTGAATTCACACCCTCTCCAATCCAGGAAGGAAGAAGCAGCTGGTTTGGAACAACTTCTTTCAGATAAACAGAACATTCTCATGCATCTACCCCACAGAGAGTCTAGTGGTGTATACATACGCAATTATCAATCACTCCCTCCGGCAGATCCCTACCAACCTTGAAGATTTTTGCATAGCTTTACTAGAAGTTGTTGTTTTTATTATGATAATACTAAAGGATTATTTTATTTTCCAAGTGGCTTTATTTGTTTTTAAAAAAAAGTTTTCAAATTATACAATGTTACCAAGTGTGAGGAATGGCCGTCCAGTGGGTCATATTGGTTCAGAATGGAAGAAAAAGTTTGTGCTTGAGGGATCATACATTCACAGTGAGAGACCACAGACCTATGATTAGCTAATCTTTGACAAGGGAGCCAAAAAAACAAAAATAGAATGGAAGAAAGATAGCCTCTTCAACAAGTGGTGCTAGCAGAATTGGTTAAGCACCTGCAGAAAACTAAAGTTGGATCCTTCTTTGTCACCCTGTACTAGAACTAACTCCAAATGGATCAAAGACCTCCAGGTAAAAGCCGACACTCTGAAAACTTTACAAGAAGGAACAGGAGATACACTAGGCCTCCTTGGCATAGGTCGAAACTTTCTTAATAACGACCAAGAATCACAACAAATCAGAAAAAGGCTGGATAAGTGAGACTGCATTAAACTGCAGAGCTTCTGTATGGCAAAGGACATAGCTAGTAAATTAATTAGGAAGCCTACAGAGTGGGAGAAGATCTTCACCAACCATACAACAGACAAAGGCCTTATATCTAAAATATACCAACAGCTCAAAAAATTGAATCACTCCAAACTAATCCCCAAAGTAACAACCATCCCATTAAAGGATGGGCCAAAGACTTAAAGAGAATCTTCTCTGCAGAAGAAACAAAAATGGCCTATAGACACATGAAGAAATGCTTCACATCTCTGGTCATAAAAGAAATGCAAATCAAAACAACTCTAAGATTCCACCTCACTCCAGTTAGAATGGCCAGATCAAGAAAACTAATAACAACAGATGCTGGAGAGGATGTGGCCAGGAGGGATCACTACTACACTGTTGGTGAGAGTGCAAACTCGTTCAACCACTATGGAAAGCAGTATGGCAGTGCCTCAAAAGACTAAACACAGAACTCCCCTATGACCCAGCAATTCCACTACTTGGCATTTACCCAACCATCCAGAAACAAAGACATACTAAATCCACCAGCACAACAATGTTCATTGCAGCACTATTTACCATAGCAAAGAGATGGAACCAACCTAGATGTCCCTCAGTTGATGAGTAGATCAACAAGATGTGGTATTTATACACTATGCTGCTGTCAGAAAGAATGACATTGCCCCATTTGTTAGGAAATGGAAAGACTTAGAAAAGATCATATTAAGTGAAGTAAGCCAGACTCAAAGGAACTTAGGCTCAATGGTTTCCCTCATTTGTCATAATCAGTAGAAACCTTGGGCTCTCCTAGCAGAGATTTGCAATAAAGCAACACTTTGATACAAAAGGCCATACAGTGGGACACTAAAGGAAAGGATCTCTAGGATATAGAAACATAAGCCATATAATGAATGATTGTTGTTCTTAAGGTACTATGTTATCTCTCATCTCTTTTGCTGTCCCTTGGTTACCTCATATTGTTACAGTATCTCACTTTGTTATCTGATATATTGGATATATTTGTATTTGGTTATTTGAAACTGGATAGGGAAGGGGGGAAAACAAGATGAGGGGTGGGGGTGGGTACAGGGAAATGGGGACAAAGACATGTGAAAGGGTATCAATGTATGTGAATTAATGCACCTTCTATCTGGCAAATATCATGTAACCCTTCTATTGATTACAATAAAAAATATATGAAAAAAAGAAGAGAAGGGAGACAGAAGAGCACAAGAACAAAGAGATAAAAAATCATTACCAAAAATAAAAAATATGGAGAAGAAAGCAAATGCATCATCACTTAAAATTTGTTTAACTAATACCAGAATTATTGGAGCATTAATAACGAATACAAACTGTGTGTCTGATTTTATACTTGCCAATTTAAGGGGTTTTTCTTTTTTCACTAGGCAACATAATTAACGGTGAACTAGAATTTTAGTAAAAGAAAGTTGAAATAGTTTGGAAGACTGATTGTTGGGCTAAGATTTTAATTATGCAAGGAATAAGAATTTCTTAGAGAATTTTGAGCAAGTAGATATATTTGTTTTGGGTAGGGATATAGAAGGTTTTCCAAATGTGCCTATGCATTAGCATTATGGAGATAATTTGATAGGAGATAGAGAAGAAGGAAGGGAGAGAGAGAAATTTGGTGTTAGCTCTCAATCAGCAGTTTGAACTGGTGTTCAGGAATCTACATGTGTAAATCTCATGTGTTTTTGATGCTCTTTCACATTTAGGATGAGTAGAATACAGAATGGTTTAGAGAGCAGGAAATAATGCAGACAAGAGGCTCCTGGAAACATTCTGAAGATGCTGGATTATGTAACTGGATTATGGTAGGAAAAAATATTTGGCTGTCACTATGAAGGTAGAAGTAATAAAATTTGATAAATGCTTGATTGTATGTTCCATGAGGCAAGTTTTAGTCTGCTGCCTAGAATATCTCAAAACCTTCCATGGTATGTGGGTGCTGTAAAAAAATTTCATGATTTGCGCCCAACAATTAAATGAATGAGAGAAAAGTAAAGCTAACTACCAAGGCACGAGTAGAATGACTTTTCATCCTGAAAGCACAGATCTGGGATCTGTTTCAAGAAATCTGGTTTCAAGAAAAACAGTGAGATGACAGATTTTCTGTGGTTGAGTCAGGAAGAATGGTGGGATGTGCAATGCCATAGGAATTGTGGGAGGGCTTGATGCACACCTCACTAGGACGTCACATATGGGACACAGTAGAACAAAGGAACAAAGTCCAGAGGAACTCTCATGATTTGTAAAGTCTCTCTGTAACTATGCTTGACTCTATGAGATGCTCATTTGGGTCTTCAGATCTTGCTGTGTGTGTTCTGGCCGTGCATGTGTTCTTGATAACCAGATGGTAGGGACCACTCCACATCTTCTCTTTGTAGCTTTTTGTCTTGTTTTGGGATTGGTTTGGTTTTCAGTGGTGCTAGAGTTTGAACTCAGGGCATTATGCCTGCTAGGTAGGTACTCTACCAATTGAGCCACATCCTCAGCCCTACTTTAAGTTTTTAATTACATCAGCTCACCTCGCCCCTTTGACAGCCTGCATGAAGGAGTGTATCTTCTAGCTTCAAACTCTGTTTATCAAATACACCCCAGTTCAGTCCTCCTTGTACCTCTTTTATCCCTTCTCTCCAACAATCCCTCTTCCCAAACAGTTATTCTGCTCCTCTATTTGCTTGGTCTTTGCCCCATGGACCCTGCCTCCCTTTTCAAAGAGAGATGGACCTTTTGTCGGCTGGACATTCTCTTAAGGAATGTGCTTTCCTCACCCTGCCCCACTCTACTCCTAACAACCTGACCATAGGCCATCCACAGGGTGGAAGCCCATAAGCCTGCAGCAGACAACTCTGAAAAAAGAACTAGACCAAACATGTGTACACTTCCTGTTTTACATTTTCTTCAGTCTGAATCACACCTTATAGACTGAATAGACATCATCTCCCTATGGAATCTTAAGAATTAGTGGAAGGGGCTGGGAGTTTGACCTAGGGGTAGAGTGCTTGCCTAGCATGCACAAAGACCAGATTCAATTCCTCGGTATCACATACTTAGAAAAAAGCCAGAAGCGGTGCAGAAGCTCAAGTGGTAGAGCTCTAGCCTTGAGAAAGTCCAAGGATAGTGCTCAGGCCCTGAGCTCAAGCCCAGAACTGGCAAAAAAAAAGGAAGAAAGAAAGAAAAAAAGAATTAGTGGAAGAAAAGCAGCTCACCCTGGTACCCAGGTACTATATTACAGTATAATTATTTATGTGGCCAGGATGAGGTTAGATGACAGCTGTTACTTCTCCTAATGAACATTCCTGGATCTTTAAATAAATGTATCCCTTTCTTTCTGACTTCTCTGAGGTGCACAGGTTGGGATGTGGTATACACGCCCACCAAGCTGGGGAGAAACATAGGAGCAGCACACTCTCTCTTCTCATGGACATACGGGTGAAGCAGCCAGGAGTCAGGCTGGGTTGGCTTGTCTAATAGAAGGTTCTCCCTTTGCCTGGGCACCTGATGCAAGACCTGGGAGACAAATGAAAGTCAGAAGGTTTGGAGATGTGAACACCATGACAAGTGAAGTCAGTTCAAGACCGGCAAAAATTATCTAGGAGAATTCCAGGAATATAAACTTTTCCCTGAACTCCTCATTTCTGTCTTTTAAGGGATAGCATAGAACTGAGGCCATGTCCTGAATGGGTTGGCTATAAATCCATTGGTTTGCTAAATACATGTGATGTTCTCTGATTCCAAGCCCCATGTCCAGAAAAGAACTGATCTGCTGGTCTATCTTCCCAGACTTTTATACTGCTTGGCTAGACATTCCCAGTTTTCAGGAAAAATAACGGATGCTTACTGGAGGGTGAAGATAATATGTGTCTGTGGAAGCAAGCAGCACGACTCCTCGTCTTTATAGGCAAAGGCTCTATCAGCTGCAGAGATCATTACTTGGAGAATTTAATCAGTTTCTGCTGTGATAGTTAGAAAAAGTAAAGGAGTATGAGTTTGGGTAGAATTTAAGGTAACATGTTATAATGGTAAGTTCTTTTTTTTTTTTTTTTGCCAGTTCTGGGGCTTGAATTCAGGGCCTGAGCACTGTCCTTGGACTTTCTCAAGGCTAGAGCTCTACCACTTGAGCCACAGCATCACTTCCAGCTTTTTTCTATGTATGTGGCACCAAAGAATTGAACCTGGGTCTTTATGCATGCTAGGCAAGCACTCTACCAGTAGGCCAAACTCCTGGCTCCTGTAATGGTAAGTTCTATAGCACAGAGAATAGAAAGAAAGCTTCAGTTTCTTAACAGGGCCAAAAAGGAACACCACACTTGTGGTCACTAGCATACCTTTTTGTCTCTCTTGGAGTGGTCCAGTATATCCAACGGGATGGCAAAGTCTCACTTCTTACCACCAATGCCACGAAAAGGAGGCTCTTTTTTCAACTTGGCACCACTGTAAGCAATGAGGAAAGATGGTCCTAGCCCTACTGAAATGGCAATCAAGCCAATGTGCCTCTTGGCAAATTCCTGTGCCAACTGAGCAACCCTGCCAAGTTATGAGCTACACACTGGACTAAAGTCTCATGGATGGGGAAGAGAATCTCCCCTGAGTTTCCAGAAAGAACATGTATAGCCAAAGTAACGCCCCAAACTTGAAGGCCCCTAGAAGGAGCGCTCTGAGTATGACTCCAGAGCAGCGGTCCGAGAGTGGGAGATGGGGAGAGAAAGGTGGGAGCTAGGACTGGACAGTAAGGGACTGGATTTACAGGACAGATCAACCAGGACACACAGTTGCTGAAGTCTTGTTCTCATTTTATTAATAATGACTTTTTTTTTTTTTGGCCAGTCCTGGGCTTGAGCTCAGGGCCTGAGCACTGTCCTTGGACTTTCTCAAGGCTAGAGCTCTTCCACTTGAGCCTCAGCACCACTTCCAGCTTTTTTCTATGTATGTGGTACCGAGGAATTGAACCTGGGTCTTCGTGCATGCAAGGCAAGCACTCTACCGGTAGGCCAAACTTCCGGCCCCTAATATTGACTTTTAAAAACAGTTTTGGACATTAGGACTGTTACTAAGTTTTCTCTATTCCAAATACTGCCAGATAAACATCTTTTTTTTTTTGCCAGTCCTGAGCTTGAGCTCAGGGCCTGAGCACTGTCCTTGGACTTTCTCAAGATTAGAGCTCTACCACTTGAGCCTCAGCACCAGTTCTGGCTTTTTTCTATGAATGTGGTGCCTAGGAATCGAACCCGGGTCTTCATGCATGCTAGGCAAGCACTCAACCACTAGGCCAAACTCCCAGCCCCCAGATAAACATCTTTATGTAATATGTCTTTGCACATTTGTCCAATTACATTCTGAGGATTGATTCTTAAAAATAGAATTGCTGGGGCCGGGAGTTTGGCCTCGTGGTAGAGTGCTTGCCTAGCATGCATGAAGACCCGAGTTTGATTCCTTGGTACTACATACTTAGAAAAAGCCAGAAGTGGTGCTGAGGTTCAAGTGGTGCTGAGGCTCTAGCCTTGAGAAAGTCCAAGATCAGTCCTCAGGCCCTGAGCTCAAGCCCAGGACTGGCAAAAAAAAAAAATAGAATTGCTGAATCAAAAGAAATAGATGTTTTCAAGGAATTTAGGAAATGTTGCCAAACTACCTACAAGTATTGCAACACGCTTAGTGCTGGTGACTCATACCTGGGATCTTACCTATTTTGGAGACTGACATTCAGAGAATCTCAGTTTCAGGACAGCCTGGTAAGGAGAATCCATAATAGCCAGCAAAAAGCCAAGCTGGGGACACAATTCAAGTGGTAAAGTACCAGCCTAAGTAAAAAAGCTGAGTGAGTACTCAAGAACCCGAGTTCAAGACCCAGTTCTACTACCAAAAAAAAAGAAAGAAAGAAAGAAAGAAAGAAAAAGAAAAATTATAGCCATGCTAGTAACTGAGAAATAGTAGCTCACTGTGCTTCTGATTGGCAATCTCCTGGTAACTAAGAATGTTAAGGACCTTTTAAATGCTTGCTGGCCACTTTAAAGAATAGTTACCAGATATTTTCTTTAAAGAAATGTCTCCTTTCTCCATTTTGAAGGTGAATTGTTCATCTTTTTGTAGTTGAGTTGTGAGAGCACTTTATATGTTATAGATGTTAGACACTTAATGATTTATGATTTGAAAAGTTACCTCCAGTTCTGTTTCATTCTTCATGATGTCTTTTGAAGTGGAGAGGTTTTAAATTTCGAAGATACCCAATTTATCATTGTCTTGTTGCTTACACTTGTATGCTCTAAAACACCATCGTCATATCTAAGCTCAGAAAGATTTTACAGCTATGTTTTCTTCTGATTATTACAGCTTTGTAATAATATATTTTTGATAAGTTTAAATGCCAAGATGTGGATAGTAATTACATTGGAAAGCACAGAATTAGATGACTTTCACCTAATTCACAAGGTGTGCTAACATCACCACAACTCACTTGTAGAACATTTCCATCCTGGGTTCTTTTTTTAATTTTTAGTTTCTTTTTCTTCTTTGCTCTGCCCTCATGATTTTTAATTTTGCTGAAATTCGGTTTTAATCATTATCTAACCTTTATGTATATGTATGACTTTAACATTCTTATCAAAATTCATAACATTTTGTGTTAATTTGTTGGCTGTTTTCCCTTTAGATTATTAAGTGAAACCAGGGTACAGAGAAAATGAGAATTTTGCTGAGAATGGAGGTCAGGTGGAAAGACAGTTACTTTGGGCATGTCAAGCATATCCTAGGGAAAATGACAGAGGAACATCAAGAGCACAGTGGACACATCACATCCACTTTTCCAAGGTCAGGTGGGAGAGGAGGCAGATTCTGTTTCTCCCTCACGTTTTGCAGTTCCGAAGTTCAGGTTTAAATGCAGGATCTTAGTGCTCTACCACTTGTGCTCCTTGAGCAGGTTCTTAATGTCAAGCTTGTCCCAACCAGAGATACTTTGGTAAAGGTACATGCTTCCTCAGTTTACTTGCTTGATTAGTGTTCTACCACTTGCGCCACACCTCCAGCCTAGCTTTTCGTTGGTTATTTTAGAAAAAGTCCTGAGCTTTTCTGCTAAAGCTGGCCTTATACAAGACCTCAGATCTCTTTTCCTTCCCCCTGGCTCCTTTCTAAGATAACGATGGGGTATTCAGTACCACGGTGCAGCTCCGTGTGCACAGTGTAGTAGAAGCATTGCCACGATTGCTATGACGTCCTGTGGTTCCTTGCTGGGCTTGGTTGTACAGTGACTGGAGCAGACACTTTCCTAGAATGAGATGGCCAAGACAAGCTATTCCTAAATGACTCTTAATGCTATGCCGATACCCAGAAGGAAAGGCACAAGTCCCACCATGCACTCTTGGTCCTCAGATCCCTATATTCTAGTACTCTATTTCCTATCCTGTTTTGTCCAGTATGCCAAAGCTATCAGCTCTTCTTTCCTTTACCTCCCCAAATGCTGGTCCTGATGTTTGCTGGGACCCTAACTCCAGGACTAGGTCATCGAGAAGCTTCTCTTGCTTTATGGAAGAAATAGTATGGCATGGCTTGGTCACTGTTGTAGAGCGTAGTTTTGTAAGTCTGTGCTTTTTCTCTTGATGACATCAAGCTTTTTATCACAATTTTTTGGGGGGTGGGGCAGAATAAGTTGAATAATGATTAAGTCCAGTATTTATTCTCCTGAAGAACTTCAGAGAACTTTCAGAAGAAAGGCCTGTTGTGGATGGGAAGTCCAATGAAGGAAGATTGAGAGGATACAGAAATATGTCTGATAGGGCTGGGAGTTTGGCCTAGAGTAGAGTGCTTGCCTAGCATGCATAAAGACCTGGATTCGATTTCTCAGTACCTCATGCGTAGAAAAAGCCGGAAGTGGTGCTGTCGATCAAGTGGTAGAGCTCTAGCCTAGAGAAAGCCCATGGACAGGTTCTGAGTTCAAGCCCCAGGACTGGCAGACAAAAAAAAAAGAAATATATAATATTTTCTAAGTTCTCTCTAATAAGAGTCTCTCTTCCCTAACTACTCCATAAATGAAGGCCCATGCATACTTGTTTACTGCTGCATCTCAGCTTCTAGAATCTGGTACAGAGGCAGGCTTCCATGTTTCCCAGGTGGGCGGATAGATGGGGTACCACCTCATCCTGAAATAATTCAAATGGACTGGAAAGATCTTTAAGCTGCTACTAGAAATGTATAAAACCAATCAGGCATGAGTTTCCTAACACCCTGTGTCTTATGTTTGCCTGTACCACTCTTGTCTGAAGCCAGACTTAATAGTTTCATCTGGTGATTGATCAATGTAAGGTGAATGCAAATAATTCTTTTATATGTCAAAATTTCAGACATATCTGTACCTGATATGCATATTTCTTTGTTAGGTTGAGGAATTTCTGGCCCTATGGTTAATTTTAACCAGTTGTACTTGATCTTCAAATTATATGCTTTCATGCATATTGCTCCTGCCTAGAGAAAAATCCCCCCCTACTGAGTTGCTATGAGTAGTTCAGAAGTTTCTGATTTTCAAAGTAATATGAATTTGTTCTAGAAAACTTGAAGCTTTTTGTGACAGAAATGTTTGAGTTTGTTTTTTGCATATTTGGGAAAATGAATTGTTCTCTACTAAGAAGGGAAAGCAAGCAGGAGGCCCTGGGATCCATCCCCAACATCTTATACAGAGGGGGAGAGAGAGCGAGAGAGAGAGCGAGAGAGAGCGAGAGCGAGAGAGAGAGAGAGAGAGAGAGAGAGAGAGAGAGAGAGAGAGAGAGAGAGAGAGAGAGACATAGACAGAGAGAGACAGAGACAGAGACACAGAGAGAGACAGACAGACAGAGAGAGAGACAGAGAGAGAGACAGACAGACAGAGAGAGAGACAGAGAGACAGAGACAGAGAGAGGACAGAAGGAGGGGTTGAGCAAGGAAGATGAGGAAGAAAGAAAGATTTAATTTGGGGGCCTGAGGTAGAAACAATCTGGAATTGAGGAAGCTAAAAACTAGTCTGTCTAGTTACTACTAAAGAGGTCAGGAAAGGGTAATTGAAGGGCTAGAGGCATGGTTTAAGTGATAGAATACCTGCCTGGTGAACACAAGCACTGAGCTCAAGCTCTAGTACTGTCAAGAGACCCTAAGAAAAAGACCCTGACTCAAAATATATGGTAATTGAAAGATGAAGTATATTTGAAGGAAATTAAATGAAGTACTACAAATTGTATGTTAGAAAGTTTTCTCTGGCTTTCCTGGAGTATCCCCAGTTGCTTACAGATGGAAGAGATACAAAAGCCTGTTTAATGATAGGCTCAAGGCAATTACGGAGACTTTGAGTTAGCCCCGGGGACTAACAGGAAAAATGTAATATGAAGAAAATTTTCCAACATCACAAAATGACTAATTCTGGCATGTCTCTTTTCCTTGCATTATACATGTATGAATTATGTGTATACCACTTTAAAAGTCTACATTAAATAAATAATTTTCAGTTCTGCATTTCGCATCTAATGTTGTCATAACTATTGAATATTATTAATAGTTATCAAAACATAATATTTAAAGACTACATGTTTATTATTGAGTTAGTCCAATTTCTATTACTGTATCAAATGCTTGGGATAATCAGCTGATGAAATAGAAGCAGATTGCTTTGGCTTATATTTGGGAGGTTTGGGACCATGCTTTGGCCTTTGGCTAGGCAGCACATTAGAATTGCCCACCTCGTTGGTTGCCACTCAAAAGAGAAGAGACTATGGTCCCACGGCCTTCTTCAAAGGCCCACCCCCAATTTCCTAAAACCTCCCAATAGGCCCCACCTCTTAAAGCGTGGACCCCCTTCCAAAAGCACCAAGTTAAAGACCAAGCCTTTAACATACCTTTTGCAGAACATTCCAGAACCAAGCTACACTGTTTATTGAAGCAGATACACTGAAGTTTATTTAATAACTTCCTTATCATCAGTATTTACCCACTCCCTCTTCTTATTATCACAGGAATCAGAATCAATATGGTTCCTCTTTTGCAGCATCTCTGATTCTTCAAATTGACTTTCAAGAATACTCAATCTGTTCTGCTATTTTGACAAAAAGACTTTCAGAATAGATGAGCTACCTTCTTACCAAGACAACAACTGAAGAATGTTTTCATCTGTTTTTATGTAAATAGAATACTATTAAGTACTAATGGGTATGTGTGTGTGTGTGTGTGTGTGTGTGTGTGTGTGTGCGCGCGTGTATGTGTGTGTTGATGTGCTGATAGTAGGGTTTGAATTCTGTTATTTCACTCTTGGCTGGTACAATTCCATGTGAGCCATGCCTCCAGTCCTGCCTTTTTGTGGGTTAATTTTAAACAATGCTGCAGATTGATCTGTCCAGGCTGATTTAACTGCAAGTCCCAGATATCTGCCTTTTGGGTAGCTAAGATTATAGGTGTGAGCCACCAGCATCCAGCTACTAGCTATTCTCAATTGTCCAAAGTAGTCATATCAATCTATACTGCATTATCAAGTTATAAGAGTCATAGTTGCTTCATATACTTCTCAACATTTAGTACTGTTGATCTTTTAAATTTTAGTCATTCTAGTGGAGTGGTATGGGTATTGCATTGTAGTTGAATATGATTGCCCTGGTAACAAATATTGACCACCTTTCCATGTAGTTGAAATATCATTTAGTTATAATCCATGAAATATTTTTGTCCATTTTCTTACTGGGTAAGTTGGATACATACACATATGTAAATATACATATATGTAAATTTTTTGCCTACTCTGAACCTTTTTTTCATATATTTTTATTGTAATTAATAGAAGGGTTATATGATATTTGCCAGATAGAAGGTGCATTAATTCACATACATTGATACGCTTTCACATGTCTTGGTCCCCATTTCCCTCCCACCTATCCCCACCCCTCATCTTGTTTTGCCCCCTTCCCTATCCAGTTTCAAATAACCAAATACAAATATATCCAATATATCAGATAACAAAGTGAGATACTGTAACAATATGAGATAACCAAGGGACACCAAAAGAGATGAGAGATAACATAGTACATTAAGAACAACAATCATTCACTATATGGCTTATGTTTCTATATCCTAGAGATCCTTTCATTTAGTGTCCCACTATATGGCCTTTTGTATCAAGGTGTTGCTCTATTGCAAATCTCTGCTAGGAGAGCTCAAGGTTTCTACTGATTATGACAAATGAGGGAAACCATTGAGCCTAAGTTCCTTTGAGTCTGGCTTACTTCACTTAATATTTTTTCTAAGTCTGTCCATTTCCTAACAAATGGGGCAATGTCATTCTTTCTGACAGCAGCATAGAATTCCATTGTGTATAAATACCACATCTTGTTAATCCACTCATCAACTGAGGGACATCTAGGTTGGTTCCATCTCTTTGCTATGGTGAATAATGCTGCAATGAACATTGTTGTGCTAGTGGATTTAGTGTGCCCTAGTTTCTGGATGGTTGGGTAAATGCCAAGTAGTGGAATTGCTGTGTCATAGGGGAGATCTATGTTTGGTGTTTTGAGGAACTGTCATACTGCTTTCCATAGTGGTTGAATGAGTTTGCACTCCCACCAACAGTGTAGTAGTGATCCCTCCTGTCCACATCCCCTCCAGCATCTGTTGTTATTAGTTTTCTTGATCTGGCCATTCTAACTGGAGTGAGGTGGAATCTTAGAGTTGTTTTGATTTGCATTTCTTTTATGACCAGAGATGTTGAGCATTTCTTCATGTGTCTATAGGCCATTTTTGTTTCTTCTTCAGAGAAGATTCTCTTTAAGTCTTTGGCCCATCTTTTAATGGGATGGTTGTTACTTTGGAGATTAGTTTTGGATTGATTCAATTTTTTGAGCTATTGGTATATTTTAGATATGAGGCCTTTGTCTGTTGTATGGTTGGTGAAGATCTTCTCCCACACTGTAGGCTTCCTAATTAGTTTACTAGCTATGTCCTTTGCCATACAGAAGCTCTGCAGTTTAATGCAGTCCCATTTATCCAGTCTTTCTCTGATTTGATGTGATTCTTCATCCTTATTAAGAAAGTTTCGACCTATGCCAAGGAAGTCTAGTGTATCTCCTATTCCTTCTTGTAAAGTTTTCAGAGTGTCGGCTTTTACCTCGAGGTCTTTGATCCATTTAGAGTTAATTCTAGTGCAGGGTGACAGAGAAGGATCCAACTTTAGTTTTCTACAGGTGCTTAACCAGTTCTGCCAGCACCACTTGTTGAAGAGGCTGTCTTTCTTCCATTCTATTTTTTTTGGCTCCCTTGTCAAAGATTAGGTGGCCATAGGTCTGTGGGTTAATATCTGGCTCCTCAGTTCTATTGCATTGGTCTTCAGGCCTGTTCTTATGCCAGTACCAAGCTGTTTTGATAATTATAGCTCTGTAATATAGTCTAAAGTTTGGTATTGAAATTCCTCCTGCACTGTTCTTTCTGCTAAGAAGTGTTTTTGCTATACGGTGTCTTTTATTATTCCATATGAAATTTTGGATTGCCTCTTCTATTTCTTTACAGAATGACATTGGAATATTGATGGGTATTGCATTGAACTTGTAGATAGCCCTTGGCAAGATTGTCATTTTCACGATGTTGATTCTTCCAATCCAGGAGCATGGGAGATTTTTCCATTTCCTCAGTTCTGCTTTAATTTCCTTTTTCAGGGTTTTAAAGTTTTCATCAAAAAGGTCCTTTACATTCTTAGTTAAGGTAATTCCTAGGTACTTTATTTTCTTTGAGGCTATTGCAAAGGGAGTTGCTTTCCTGATTATTGCTCATTCCTCTCACTGTTGGCGTAGAGGAAGGCAGTTGATTTTGTATGGTTAATTTTATACCCTGCTACCCTTCCAAAGTTTTGAATCAGCTCAAGGAGCTTGGGAGTAGAGTCTATAGGATTCTTTAAATACAGAATCATGTCATATGCAAAGAGGGAAAGTTTTACTTCCTCTTTCCCTATTTGGATCCCCTTTATGCTTGCTTCTTGCCTTATTGCACTGGCTAGGAATTCTAATACTATGTTAAAAAGTAGTGGAGAGAGTGGGCATCCTTGTCTTGTTCCTGATTTTAGAGGGAATGGCTTTAGCTTTTCGCCGTTAAGTATAATACTAGCTGTGGGTTTATCATACACAGCCTTTATTATATTGAGGAATGTTCCATGGATTCCTAGTTTCTCCAGAGCTTTTAACATAAAGGGGTGTTGGATCTTGTCAAATGCGTTTTCTGCATCTAATGAGACAATCATGTGATTTTTGTCCCTGCTCCTGTTGATGTGTTGAACTATATTAATTGATTTGTGTATGTTGAACCAGCTTTGCCTCCCTGTGATGAAACCTGTTTGATCATAGTGTATAATTTTTTTGATGAGTTGTTGTAGACGGTTGGCCAGTATTTTGTTGAGAAGTTTTGCATCGATGTTCATCAAAGAAATAGGTCTATAGTTCCCTTTCTTTGATGAATCTCTGTCTGGTTTGGGGATGAGGGTTATACTGGCTTCATAGAATGAGTTTGGTAAAGAACCTTCATTTTCAATTTCGTTGAAGAGCTTGAGGAGTATTGGTGTGAGCTCTGCTTTGAAGACCTTATAGAATTCAGCTGTGAATCCATTTGGCCCTGCGCTTTTCTTAGGTGGAAGTTCTCTTATTGCCATTTCTATTTCAGTGCTTGAAATAGGCCTGTTTAGTTGGGTTGGTTCTTCTTGGTTCAGTGTGGGTATGTTAATATTGGCTAGGAATTCGTCCATTTCTTCTAGATTCTCAAATTTGTTGGCATACAGCTTTGAGAAGTATTCCCTCATGATATTCTGGATCTTGGTAATTTCTGTCGTAATATTACCATTTTCATCTGTGATTTTGTTTATTTCGGTATGCTCCCTTCTTTTTTTGGTAAGATTTGCTATGGGTTTGTCAATTTTGTTAATTCTTTCAAAGAACCAACTCCTTGTTTTGTTGATTCTTTCTATAGTTTTTTTGGATTCCAATTCATTTAATTCTGCTTTGATTTTAATACTTTGCTTCCTTCTAGCGGGACTAGGCTTGGTTTGTTGCTCTTTTTCCTGGAGCTTAAGGTGACATATCAAATTGTTGGTTTGTGATTTTTCTAATTTGTTATTGTAGGCACTAAGAGCTATAAATTTTCCTCTGACTACTGCCTTTGCCGTGTCCCAAAGGAGCTGGTATTTTGTGTGCTCCTTTTTGTTAAATTTCATAAACTGTTGGATTTCTGTTCTGATCTCTTCGATGACCCATTGGTGATTCAACAATGTGTTGTTCAATCTCTATGGGTTACAGGGTTTTCATTGGTGGAGTTGTGTGTTCAGTTCCAATTTGATGCCCTTGTGGTCTGAGAGAGTGCAGGGAATAATTTCAGTGTTTCTGAATCTGTCCAGGTTTGTTTTATGGCCTAAAATGTGGTCTATTTTGGAAAATGTTCCATGTGCTACTGAGAAAAATGTATATTGTGTTGTTGCTGGGTGGAATAATCTGCAGATGTCTGTTAGATCTAGTTGGTCTATATAGTTGTTCAAATCTAAGGTTTCTCTATTGAGTTTTTGCCTTGTTGATCTCTCCAAAGGTGAGAGTGGTGTGTTAAAGTCACTAACAATCACTATGTTTCGATCTATGTATGGTTTCAGTGAAAGTAAAGTTTGCTTGATGAAGTTCGGAGCTCCGGGATTCGGTGTGTACATATTTAAGATGGTATGTCCTCCTGGAGGAAAGATCCCTTTAGTAGTATGTAGTAACCTTCTTTGTCATTTCTCACTAATTTTAGTTTGAAATCTATTTTATCTGATATGAGGATGGCAACTCCAGCCGGTTTATGGGGGCCGTTAGCTTGATAGAGTTTATTCCAACCTCTCATTTTCAAAAGGTCTTTGCTTTTTTGGGTAAGATGTGTCTGTTGAAGACAGCATAATGATGGATCCTGTTTTTTGATCCAACTAGATAATCTATGCCGTTTAATTGGAGAGTTAAGTCCATTGATATTGAGAGTCAGGATTGAGAAATATTTATTAGTTCCTGCCATTTTTCCAAGCTTTCATTAGGGCCTGTGTCTTGATAGTTTTTTGTGGCACTTAGATGTTATGAGTTTTAGGTGCCATGTCTTTCTCTGTATTACATTTGTGTTGGTTTTCCATGTGTAGAACATCTTTGAGAATTTTCTGTAGTGTTGGTTTTGTTGCTACATAATGTTGAAGCTTTTCCTTGGAATGGAATGTTTTTATTGTTCCCTCAGTTATGAATGAGAGCTTAGCTGGGTACAATTTTCTTGGCTGGTAGTTATTTGACTTCAGAGCATGGTATACATGGTTCCAATCTCTTCTTGCTTGCATGGTCTCTGCTGAGAAATCTGGAATTATTCTGATTGGTTTGCCTTTATAGGTGATTGTTCTCTTCTCCCTGACAGCCTTTAGGATCCTATCTTTGGCCTCTATTGGTCCAGTTTGGATTATAATGTGGCAGTGTGATGTCCTTTTCTGGTGAGGACTGTTTGGGGTTCGAAAAGCTTCTTGTATCTGGATGGGCCTGCCCTTCTGGATATTTGGGAAGTTCTCTGAGATGATTCCCTGAAGTATATTTCCAATACCATTGACCTCTTTCTCTAGACCCTCCTCAATACCACATATCCTTAAATTAGGCTTCCTAAATGTATCTCGGACCTCCTGTAGCGTTTTCTCATATTTCCTATATTTGAATTGACTCATTTTCTGTTCTTTTTCTATAACAACTAAATTATCTTCAACCCCGGAAATTCTCTCTTCTGCATTGTCTAACCTGCTATCAAAGCGATCTACTTTATTCTTCATCTCCCTTGCTTCTAATTGCTCATTTTTGATGCCTTGCATCTCTTGTTTTATATCATGTATGCATTTCTTTAGCTCCTTGATTTCCATTTGAGTGGTTAGCTCAGCAGCTTTATTCTCTTTGGACATTTGTTGGAGTTCAGTCACCTTTTTGTTTGTGGATTCTATGAATTCGTCCATTTTTCTTTGAAAAACCTTTATTATGGCCTCCTTTATGGCTTCCCCTTTTTCACCTATCACCTTGTTTATGGTTTCCTCTTATTTAGCTGTGGCTTCCTCCCTTATCTCTTTCTTTATGTTTTCATATTTTTCATTAATGATGTTTATCAATTGCATTTGTATAGCACTTGGAAGGCTCTCCTCTAGATTTGCCACTGACTGCTCCATTGCCTGTTTATGTTGGGTGGGAGATGCTATTCCTTGATTTGACATTTTTCTTGAGTCTCTTGTTCTGCCCATTTGAGGATGGGAGCAAGATTAATACTAAACAAGACTATAATTTTTCAGATATAACCAATCTAGACCTTTTTAGTTGGCTGACAATAGATATTAGCTCTTTTAGATTGGTAATAACACTCTTTCTTTTTGTACACTTACATACAAATCTAATACAATCACAGATTACCAATTTATGACCAAAACAATAAGCCCCTCAATCCAATCTCTATTGTATTTAACTTCCTCTGGACCTAGAGCATAATTGAACACCTAGATACACAGCATTGCTCAACAACCATCAAATGTAGATCGATGCATTATAAGAGTTGAAGGATGAACAGAGGACCAGAGATAGAAAAATAATATGAAGATGACAAAGGAGGTAAGAAAAGAATAATACAGGAGTGTAAGAATATTACAGTAATGAAGAAAGGGTATTGTGTAAGGATAACTCACCTAAGGTGATAGACAGAGTATTTGTGTAGAAAGTTTAGATGAACTTAGATAAAACTTATGAAAATAAGAAGAGTAATAAGAATATATAGAGAAAAGAGAGAGGTTGATATAGGAGATTTCAATGACACCAATTTAAGAAAGAAAAGGAAAAAAAAGAAAACAGCAACAAAATAAAAGAAAACAGAACACACACACACACACACTCACACACACACAAAATGAAAACAAAAAAGAAAGAAAGAAAGAAAGAAAGAAAGAAAGAAAGAAAGAAAGAAAGAAAAAAGGTGGGGGGAGATTCCTCACTGTTCTGAGTTCTTACCCAAGAGATACTAGGGTTGAGAACCTGGAGTTTAAAAAGCAGGTGACTGTATCAATATGGATATTGTTTCTGTTCAAACTGTACCCAGAGCTGTCACTGTGTTTCTAGAACGACCACAGTGACAGCAGGCTTGTAGGAAAAGAGAGGAGAAAAAAAGAAAAAAAGAAAAAAAAAGGAATGAATCATAACATTAGGTGTAGGTTAAATGGCAAAGAGAAAAATAAGAACATTTAAAAATGCAAATGAAATGGGGTAAAAAAAGATTAAAAAAAAAGGGTATTCTTCAGGTTTTTTTTTTTTTTTTTTTTTTTTGGTGGGGGGAGAGGTTAGGAAACTTGTGTCTCCACTAAATTCGGGATCTAAACACTTCACAACGTCTTTTTCTCTTGTGATTTGGCTTTGCGGTTTTTCAGATGAGATTGCCTGTTTCGTAAAACAAAGCTGAAAGATCCGCGGGCGGCTTCATTTACCAGGTCTGCGGGCGGCGCAGGGGAATGGACTTCAGCAGTGCTGGGACCAGATTTCTGGCTAAGGGATCTCTGGGAAATCCTTTGCCAGTTAGGTAGTGCTGTCAGCAACACCTCTCAGGCTCCAATTGCTTTGGCTGGGTCGTTGCCAGCAGTCAAGATGGCGCTGCTCTCAGCTGGTGGGGGAGGGGCTGCCTCCCAATGCCGTTTCTGGAGCAGAAGTGGAAACTTCTCAGAGGTACTCACAAATTGCTGGAATCTCCGGTTCCGTAAAGCTGGCAGGTTTGTGCACAGCCTGGTGTCGGCTCTGGGCTCGCGCAGGCTCTGTGTGGCTCTGTCTGCAGCCAGCAGGTCTGTGCTGCTGTGGAGACAGCACTGTCTCTGCTCTGATTCAGAAGGGCCTTTGTCTCCCAGCCGCTCCGCGGCAGAGTTCCACGCTATCTTTTCGTGCTGGTATTCTTCCTTTTTTTCCTCTCTGCCTGAGTTCTCTGTGGTCCTAAAGCTTACTTAGGATCAATTTCTGGTAGAGGACTGTCTCCTGCACTGCCAGTACATGAATCTTGGCAGGAGCTCAGTATGTCTCACCCTGAACCGCCGCCATCTTCCGCCGAATCTCTACTCTGCACCTTTTATTCAGTCTCTCAGTAGTATCTTTTTTTTTTTTTTCCAGTTCTGGGGCTTGAACTCAGGGTCTGGGCACTGTTCTTGGGCTTTCTCAAGACTACCACTCTATCCCCTTGACACACAGCACTATTTCCAGTTTTATCTGTGTATGTTGTACCAAGAAATTGAACCCAGGGCTTTGTGCCTGCTAGGCAAGCACACTACCAGGCCCCAGCAGTATCTTTTGATTGGCAAAATTTTAAAAAATTTAAACAGCCAGTAATGATTAATGTTTTAGTTGCCTGTGTAAGTAATCTTGCATAATCAAGACCATGAAAACATCTATCTTTCCCTTAATAGGACATTGCTGCCAGGTGTGGTGGCTCATCCTGTAATTGTAGCTACTCAGGAGGCTAAGATCTGAGGATCATGGTTCAAAGCCAGCCAAGGCACTAAAGTCTGTGAGACTCTTACCTCCAATCAACCAGTAGAAAACCAGAAGTGGCACTGTGACTCAAGAGGTAGGGCAGTAGCCTTGAGCTGAAGAGCTCAGAGACAGTGCCCAGGCCCAGAGTTCAAGCCCCACAATGGACAAAAAAAAGTCATTGTCCAAGTTTTCACAATTATAACTATGATGATTTTGTATATGGTTTGAAATAGATGTCCAGATACAACATATACTATTATTCAGATAGTTAATTTACCCAAAACCATGCAACTGGAAGTGGGGCTGTGGCTCCAGGGGTAGGGACGTAGCCTTGAGCTGAAGAGCTCAGGAACAATGCCCAAGCCTGGGATAGGGTGGTAGCCTTACACTAAAGAGTTCAGGGACAGCACCCAAGCCCACTGTTCAAGCCCCCTGACTGACAGAAAAAGAAAAGAAAAGAAAAGTACTCAGTACCTGCTATGTACTGTAACCCCTCTGTACATAACTTTTACAATATAATTAATTAATTAATTAATTTTAAAAGAACCTCATGGATTTTCTGGCCCAGGCTAGCTTCGAACTGTAATCCTCTGATTTTAGCCTTCTGAGTAGCTAGGATTACTGGCATTGGGACACTGATGCCCAGCCAATAAAGATATAATTTTAAAAAATAATTTCAGTTGTAAACTCGGGCAGTGTTTGCTTACTTCCCTGAATCTCACCCACATGGGTCAGTTATGTCTGGTAGAAAAGAATGTCCCCACTATTGCATCTGGTTTGTCTGGGCAGGGGATCATTCCTTGTTAACACAGAGAATGCTGTGTTTTGATTTGGAGGAATTAGGGGGTTCTCGCATTTGGAGCACTGGACCTGAGCTGCCAATGTGCCAGTATCTGCCTGCTGTACAACTTATCAGCGCTCAGGTGGTTACCAGCCAGCTGGGACAGGACAGACTCCTATGTTCAGGGCAGTTTTCAGCAAGGTGGCTTACAAGGGCTCCTGAGGAGCTACTGGACAAATTATGAGGTTATCATATGGCTGACTGTCAGGACAGCGGGGTTTCAGTTTGCAGTATTCTGTTTATTGTCTCCACTGGAAGTGCTGAGGGAAGATCACCATTTGGTTATTTGAATTCTTTTTGACAAAACCAAACCCTTCAAGTGATTATTAATAGGCAACATAGAAGCCCAACTGATGAGATGGAAATGTGGTTTTTATTCTAGCCTTATTTTGATCCTTTGCTTTGGGTTTTTTTCTTTGCAGGAGAGAAAAAATAAAAACAGAAGACATAAACCCCCCCTTGGCACTATGTGTGTTGTACTTAGTTTCATGGCCAAAGAGAGTTTTATGGGAAAGTTTGCTCTGTGCCAGCAAAGCATTTTCTTTTCCTTCATCCGTAGTTTTCACAACAAAAACAAAAACATGAACTAAAGTAAAAAATCTTCTCTCTTTTTACCAAAAGGAGGAGGAAACCCATGCAATTACTTGTCTTAATAAGACACTTTTCATAGTTTAGCCTGTCCTTAAGCATAGGATGGATTGCATCTATAAAGTATTGAAAACACTGTTTTTTTCAGTCATTTAGTGTCCTGTTCAGATTGCTGAATAGGAAAGCCAAAGGACTAAAATCTTCTGAAAGGCTAAAAGATGATTATCTCTTTTGCCTGTATTCGGTTCTTTAAATATCTAACTTTCAAAAAAATGCTAGAATGAGCCAATTTAGAGGATGACAGACTTTTTTCTCTCTTCTTAAAAATATGTTAAATGATGTTCATATATTCACATACAAGTTCATATTTGAAATCAACTGCAATAGACTGCAGAGGTTGCCAGCTAGTGTGTTACCCACACACAGAGTTCACTTCCCTGCACATTGCCTAAACTCTGCGAGATCATATGGAACTTCCATCTTTTCATGAGTTTTTTCAAATACTCAAAAAGTGAAGCTGTGGCTTAAGTGGTAAAGTGCTGGCCTTGAGCACAAAAGCCCAGGAATAATGCCTAGTCTCTGAGTTCAAGCCCCAAGGCCAGCACACACACACACACACACACACACACACACAGGCACACTAATTCAAATATTTTAAAGGTTAATACTAATTATTGTCTTTGCATAAATAACTATCAGGTCTTCCCTGGGCTAGTTTTGACAGAAGAAAGAAGCAGGAAGAAGGTAGAGCCTATGAGATGAAGGAGGAAATACCATGCAATCCAGTTTATGTCTTTCAAAAAGGCACATTTTTGCCAGGTGTCAGTGTCTCCTGCCTGTAATTCTAGATACTCAGGAGGCTACGATCTGAGCAGATAAATCAAAGATTCTTATCTTTATTCAATTAGCTAGCAAAATGCCTAAGTAGAGGTATGGCTCAAGTTGTATAGTGCCTGTTTGGGGCCACAAAGAAAATGCTAATCAGAGAAATAGACCCTGAATTCAAGCCCCGGTACCAACAAGAAAAAAAATAACAAAAAGAAATAACACACATTAAAAAAAAAAAGTCTGTTTTATACCCCCTGTGATTTCTCAACAAGATAAATGTTCTGTTTTCAGCAGGGATAAAGTTAGGGAAGGAAAGAAGTTGGAAATTTAATTTTGAAAGTGGAAAGCCTGAGTAATGGGAGAGAATGTGTCTCTTGGCTGGAGACCCACTCAGGGTCCCTTGGAAACTAGGAAATCATCTAGAGCTGCCTCTGCTGAGGAACCAAAGGTTGTGTGAAGGCCTTCCCTAGGCTGCGCCACTGGGCTCACCCCAAGCCTTGGGCAGCATGTCAACTACGGGGCCCAGCTCATCTCTGAGCTGAGCAAAGGTACAGCCCATACCACTTCCACTCTGTGCTAGAAGTTTTCACTACATCTTTAACACTCTCTCAGCTCAATTGAGGTATAGTAAGAAACAATATTTCCAATAGGTCTCTGGGGGGGGGGGGGAGAGGTAAGGGAGGAGATTACATGCTAAGGTTAAGAACTTAGTGAACTGTAGCCAACATAGACCGTAAATATATGTGGCCTTCTGAAACAAAACAAGTAATCACTTAAGAAACATTCCAATGTTTTCTTTTAAGACACTGAAGCCATGAATCTTAAATGGCCAAACTGTGGACATACAGTTGATACAGCTTTGCATGTAAGTTTGAAAACTCTCAGGGCCGATACAAAATATCTAGATGAAGCCAGTTCTATGGATTCATTGGAGTTAATTGATCAAACACACTTGGTGATGCCTTCTCTCCTCTACTACAGTAAATTAAAACATTGCCAAGAGCTCAGTTATATTCTCAGCCTTCCCAGAGGCACAAAGTTCAATAAGAGTCAACTGAAACTAAAGAAAAAAAAGGGGGGGGGAACATGATCTTCTGGTGTTGTGGATCTTTGGCCTCCATTATTTTATGACTACAGTCTTATTTCCTGGAAGTTTAGCCTGATTTCTTCAAGGATTCGGGATGCTAATCGTGCCACTTATACAATATAGAGATGAAATAAAATAATTCCTTTGAAAAATACTAAAACGTGGCCAGGTGCTGATGGCTCACACCTGCAATCCTAGCTACTCAGGAGGATGAGCTCTGTGGATCATGGTTTGAAACCAACCTGGACAGGAAAATCTGTGAGACTCTTATCTCCAGTAAACTACCAGAAAAAAAAAACAGATGTGGCACTGTAGCTCAAAGTGGTGGAGCTTGTTTTTACTACTTAGGGATAATGCCCAGGCCCTGAGTTCAAGCCCAATGACCAACAAAGGAAAAGAAAAAAAATACTAAAACTTCTAAAGTTTGCTTCCTAAAGAAGCAAAATCAAAACAAAGGCAATTTTTTTTTGAAAAAGTAGGTCTGGTCTTAAGAGTCCTCTCACAGTAAGAGGAAATCTAACTCCCTCTCCCTTCTCTGGAAACACTCTTCCCTCATCTACCTGGACCAGCCCTGAAGGTCAAGACTAACGCCCGGATAGGAGACCAGAGAACCCAGGGAAAACAGAAATCAAACACACAATGCATAGGATTATACACATGAACATCACATGGTCATAGATGGCTTGTTTTGGGGGGAATTTCATTTCAGAACCTCAGGACTAATTAGGGATCCCTATCCTCAACATTTTCATCTTGGGCCTGGGAGGAAACTTCCTTCACTGGCATCTACATCTCTAGTTAATTGTCTGGAACCATTTGGCCTACCAAACTTCCTTTCTGAGCTATACAATTCGGGTATTTTGATATTCGCACTGCTTAGTGATAAACACAATGTAGGATTCAATCTCCATTTAGGCCAGGAGTCACCAAACTTGTTTTCAAGAGAACATACATCTCCACTAAGGAACGTTGGCTCTTCATCAGAAAGCAATCATACACATGGATGTGTACTAAAATAAAACTTTACCTAAAAAGATTATAAAAATTAGGGGAGGTTGCCAAATTTAACATCATTTGTCGACCCCTCCTCAATTTAGACTATTCTATTAATGATAAATATAATTTTAAAATATAATATAGCAATAAGGAATACATACTTCCCTTATTATCACAGTGATTCCCATGATGTAAATGGATCAAAGACCTGGAGGTAAAAGCCGACACTCTGAAAACTTTACAAGAAGGAATAGGAGACACACTAGGCCTCCTTGGCACAGGTCGAAACTTTCTTAATAAGGACGAAGAATCACAACAAATCAGAAAAAGGCTGGATAAGTGGGACTGCATTAAACTGCAGAGCTTCTGTATGGCAAAGGACATAGCTAGTAAACTAATTAGGAAGCCTACAGAGTGGGAGAAGATCTTCACCAACCATACAACGGACAAAGGACTCATATCTAAAATATATCAACAGCTCAAAAAATTGAATCAATCCAAAACTAATCTCCAAAGTAACAACCATCCCATTAAAAGATGGGCCAAAGACTTAAACAGAGTCTGAAGAAGAAATAAGAATGGCCTATAGACACATGAAGAAATGCTTCACATCTCTGGCCATAAAAGAAATACAAATCAAAACAACTCTAAGATTCCACCTCACTCCAGTTAGAATGGCCAGGATAAAAAAATCTAATAACAGCAGATGCTGGAGGGGATGTGGCCAGGAGGGATCACTACTACACTGTTGGTGGGAGTGCAAACTCCATCAACCACTATGGAAAGCAGTATGGAAGTACCTCAAAAGACTAAACATAGAGCTCCCCTATGACCCAGCAATTCCACTACTTGGCATTTACCCAATCATCCAGAAACAAAGACATACTAAATCCACTAGCACAATGATGTTCATTGCAGCACTATTTACCATAGCAAAGAGATGGTACCAACCCAGATGTCCCTCAATTGATGAATAGATCAACAAGATGTGGTATTTATACACAGTAAATACTCTTTTATACAAGTGATATTGAATATAATTAACAACTGATATGACCAACCAATCAAAATACAGAGCATATATAAATGAAAAGCAAGCAGTAATAATCACTCTGTGTTAAATTTGGAACCAGGGCTTAGTATAGGGGAATGACACACATAGTAGAGCTGAGATTTTTGTATATGTAGTGTAACTCTAGAGCCCACTTTGGTAGGCACTTGACACAAGCTTCCAGAGGCCAGAGAGACTTTGCTTCAGTTGCCTGCTTGGTCATGTCCAAGGTGCATATCTGGGCAAGCATAATCTGTTCACATTTGTTCACATCACTTCACACAATTCAAAACATAGGTGAGCCAGAGTAGTTTAGAAATATTTAGGAATGTTAATTCTCAACAGTGAAAATTACTTAAATTGAGTTGAGCATCGTAGTACATGTATGTAATCAATCCCAGAATTTAGGAAGACAAGATAAAAGGGTTGTGAGTTCAAGGCCAATCTGAGCTACATCATGAGATCCAGGCTAGCCTGAGTGTTACAACTGTATCTTGACTTAAGGGAATATATATATTATATAATACTAATATTAATATGATATAAATATTATGTATATTCATATGTATGTATTTCCTTTGCTTTTCCTAGAACACTTTCCTAGAACTAAAATCTTTCCCTCTCTTCTATCTCTATGACTTATTCACATACTTGCTTTTTTTGCTCAAATTTGTCAAATAAAGTTTTCTTGTGACATGTATCTGAAAATGATCAGGTTAAGAAAAGAATAATTGTTACTCTTCATTTCCTGTCTTTTTACCTTGGTTTATACTATGCATATTATTTCTCTACACCATCTGAAACATATTTTGCATTTATCTATTGCTTATATTCATTAATTAGAATGGGAGCTCCACAGCTGGAGTGCAGTGGCTCATACCTATAATCAGAACTGCTCAGGGGCAGAAATTGAGAGGATGAGGTTCAGAGACAATTCACACAGAAAAAAAAATTAGCAGACTATATTTCAGTCAATAAGTAAAGCATTCTGGCACATGCTAATTATCATAGCTATGGAAAAAAATATGAGGATCATGGTCCAAGCAAGCCAAGGTGAAATTCAAGAATCTATTCAATTAATAACTGAAGACGAAAAGACTAGAGGCGTGGCTCCAGTAGCAGAGAGCCTATCTATAAGCACAATGCTCTGGGTTTAAATCTCATCACTGCAGGACAAAAACAAACAAACAGCATTTTAGAGTAGCTACATGGTAATAATGCAAGTAATCAGTTTAAAATCAAAGATGAGTTGGAATTTCAGATCTGTCACTTACTAGTGTATAACTCTTGTAACCAGGTAAAGCATTGGAGACTTGCAACAAAGTCCTAAGGTGGAAGCATGCCCTTTGAGGCAGGGCAGACAGTAATACTGAAGCACCAAGAGAGGAAAGGAGAAAGATGAGTGAGGGGAATGTTGACATACAGATTGTGTGGGTTCTCAAAGCTACTTTGATTCCTTCCTATGTTTCTTTAGTGACAGGGAAAGGAAATGGAAGGACATCAAACAGCAACAATTTGATCCTTTTCTATACATTCTGAAGACTGAACTAGGGCTAGGCAGTGATCACCTAGGAGATGACTGCAATAATTATGCATCAGAGATGACGCTGGCTTGGGCTAGGTTAATACCAATGCAAATGGTGAAATGTTTTTAGATTCTGGATGTATTTGAAGATACAGTGAGTAAGTTTTGTTGATGCCTTGGGTGAAGAAAGACAAAGAAGAAAAGAGTTTAAAAAAAAAAAGCAGCCAACAATAACTCCAGGGTTTAAGGAGGGAGAGGACTATAGGAAAGGGAAGTATAGCCAGGATGATCAGGAATTAAGTTTTGGTTGAATTACATTTGAAAGCTTACACTCAAATAGAGAAGTTAAAATGACAGCTAAATAGGAGACTGGAATTTATGGAAATGGTATTTCTGTCTTGCTGCTCATAAGAATCACTAAAGAGTTTTAGTGGTTTTTTTCATTTGTGGTGCTGGGGATAGAATCCAGGTATTCATGCACACTGCGCATGAGCCATATTCCCATTTATCAGGAAAAAAAATTTAAGCCTGGACTCCAGCTTGGATCAATAAAATCAGAATTTCTTGTGGGAAGAGATTGTGTGCCATGTTTTGTTTTTTTTTTTTTTTTTTTTTGCTGAGAACTTAGATTGAAGGAGATGAGGAAAAACAATATAAGAAACAGAAAGGGTACTGCCAATGAAACAGGAGAGAAGCAGGCAAATAACATGCCCTGAAAACTCAGCTCAACAAGCACTTCAAATTCTAGCACCAGCACATCTATTTGGCAGGTTGACATTGGGAGAACTGTGGTTTGGGGACTGCCTGGGCAAAAGAGTTCACAAGACCTAGCAGCACATGCCTGCCACCCCAATTATGACAGAAAGACTAAAACATTAGAGTTTTAAACTCAAGCATGGTAGCTCACACCTGTAATCTCAAGACTCAGGAAGCTTTATCAGGAGGATTGTGAGTTCAAGGCTAGCCTGGCATATGAGATTCTGTCACAAAACAAACAAAAAGTATTGAGTTCTTCTGCAGCCATTTGAATAGATAGATCGATAGATCTAAATACCTAGAAAATCAACTAAATCATAGGGTTTGCTGTAAGGCAGAAATTAGAGAATTAGGAAGTGTTTGGGAGGGAGAAAAGAAGAAAATGGAAAGAGGAAACTAATAGCAAGACACCAGTATTGTGACATCCCTCTGTAGACTGAATTCCTAGAAAAGGAAAGCAGGCTGGACAGACCCAGAGGTAAGCTAAAATAGAAAGAAGGCTTTGCTCTGTTTCCCAAAAGAAGTCCGAGAGAGGACTGAATCTCTGGAAGATCCCACTAGCACAGGCATGGGGCTGGCCACAGCAGAGCAGCTGTGGGGTATCACTAGATGAGCAGAACTGCAATCCCAGACTAACCATGGCTCCATTATAAGATTCAACGGATCCCTCCCTCATGGACCTAAATCAAAGCTGAGCATCAGTTGAGGACGTTGGACCGAACTAGCTGCCTGGAAGGTGATGGGAGGGAAAGCAGCCCCCCACTCAACACCAAGAGCTGGTGGTGAGGACTGGAGACTTCACCACACAGCCACTATCTTGAGAAGTAAGAAGCATTGGTATCAATGTGTGTGAGGTAATGTACTTTCTGTCTGATGAATATAATTGTAACCCTTCTATTAATTACAATAAAAAAAAAGAAATAAAAGCATTGGGAGAAATAGCCCTGTTAGGGAACTGAACTTCTAGCCCACTAGAAGTGTTCCAATAGGGGCTATTTTAAATAACACTAGCATGTTATGTCGACAGAGGTTATTTAATCTGGAAGAGATAACTTCAAGTGGAAATGTGGGCAATTACTTCGACTTAGAAAAGTCGCTTGTTGTTGTTTGTGAGTAGTGAATGTCTCCCTCTTTCTCTACTGTGGATTCTTATAAGTATGGTTAGCAAAATGAAATAAATGAACTCAGTAAAAATTCGTATTTTCAGCATACACATTTCTATAACCTGATGTCTTTCATTTTGCTGTATTGTTTAATGTGTTTATTTATAATTTTCTTCCAACTAGGCTATAAATATCTGGAAGACAAACACTATGTTTTATGCTTTTTTTGTTTACTTCTTTGAATCAACTCAGAGCTGAACATAAAGCAGACTCTATATCGCTGCCATCTAAACATTCTTGATTCTGTCCTTACAGCCATGCAATTAAGATTTAAACACACACACACACACACACACACACACACACACACACACACACACCCCAAAACAAGCAATCAGAAATCCTTACAGCAAGCAGAAGATAATTTAGAAGAAAAGAGAAGTGGATAAAGCACCCAACAGAAAGCCCAGCTCTCCTATGAAGTAGAGGCTGACTTTAAGCAAGTCACTTCTATATTCTGTCTCATATTCTCCACTGTGAATTGGTGACAATGACTTCACTATCTCACATGCATGTTCTGAGACTCAAGGAATGAAATATACATGATAGCATTTAAAATAAAAATTGATTAAATATAATGTTTAATGCCAAGTTAACTTTACTAGTGGTGATGAGAAATACCATAGTGCCCGAGACTCCTCTCTGTGTGCAATCATCTCACAAACATACTCTTAAAGGTTTCTCCACACCTTCCACCTATCAACCTCTACCATCAACTCTTTCTTTTGCTGTAACCACCAATCTGTAGTCACTTACCTCCCAACAGATACTTGTTTTCAAAGAACAACTGAAAGGTTTTTATGTAGCTGATTTGTAACTATTCCTTGCACACAAATGGGAAAAAAAGGTTATTTAGAGAAGGAAAAATACAGCATTTTTTCTAGTAATTAAGATGTTTACTCCTTTCTACTTCAGTGATTAGCATGTCTTTACTGATTTTGACTGAAAGCAAATAAAAATAGAGATTTTCTTCACATATCAATTGTCTTAAGTCATGGTTATGCAAGCAGCGTGCCTGGAATATCACAATGTAAGGTAGCAAACCTTTCTTCCTAAACAGGAGATCTCTCATGTGACTAATGGAATCAAGTTTTAGAGATTCAGGTCAACAAAGAATCACCTCCAAGTAGTTTCATAATCTAAAGTGACACAGTCTTAAATAACTTGGTTGTTTCTCATCAAATCCCAATTCAGGTATCATCCACACTTCAATGTGGAATGATTTTTCATTAACAGGAAAAATTAAATACATATTTATTATGTGCCAGGAGTTATGTTAGGCACAAAAAAGCATCAAGTTCAGCACAGCAGAGAAACAGATATGTGAAACAAGGCACATTCTGCCCTGTGGAGTGCAGTTCCACATGTCCACTACTGCAGAGGAAGGGGAATCATTCAGCTCCAGGCTGCAGGAAACAAACCACGGGAGGCCCTTGAGCCAAATGTTCTCATTCCTGTGCTCATTCCACAAATACTGACCTAACTCCCTATATGGACAGTATTGCAAGACACAGAGAAAACACATGAAAGTTGCCATTCTGCAGAAATTTACATTTTTGTGTAGACAATAAAGAAGATAAGTAAATTTTATGACTAATGATGCCAAGTGGTAGGGTGCTTGATTACTAGGCTTTGGTTTTGGATTTGATCCCATCACTGTGAGAGGGGAAGAAGGAAAGGGAGGAAAGGATAACAAGGGAAGGAAGGAAGGAAGGAAGGAAGGAAGGAAGGAAGGAAGGAAGGAAGGAAGGAAGGAAGGAAAGAGGAAGGCTAAACTATTTCTGTAAAGGGCTAAGTAACAAATATAACAGTCTTCACAACTATTCAACTCTGCCGTCATAGCATGGAAGAAGCCAAAGGCAATCCCTGTATTAGTTAAGATTCTTTAGAGAGGGGCCGGGAGTTTGGCCTAGTGGTTAAAGTGCTTGCCTAGCATGCATGAAGACCCGGGTTCAATTCCTTGGTACCACATATAGAAAAAAGCCGGAAGTGGTGCTGAGGCTCAAGTGGTAGAGCTCTAGCCTTGAGAAAGTCCAAGGACAGTGCCTCAGGCCCTGACCTCAAGCCCAGGACTGGCAAAAAAAAAGATTCTTTAGAGAAGAACTACAGGAAATATGTATTAAAGAAGGTATTGGCTCAAACAATTATGGAGGCTCACAAGCCCCATGCTCTGTTGCTTGCCAACTAGAGACGCAGGAAAGGTAAAGCTATAATGTATTTCAAATAAGATGGTCTGAGACACAGACAACCAATGATGGAGGTCTCACTCTGAGTTGGACATGCTAAGAACCTGGAGAACTGATGTCCAGGAGAAGATAGGCAGTCCAACACAAGCAGAGAACATACTTAACCTTTCCCCCACTCCTTCATTCTGTTAAGACCCTGAACAGATTAGATGCTGCACACTCCTTGGCTCAATCCACAGATAGAAATGCTAATCTCATCCTCATAGACTACACCTGAATAATGTTTAATCTGGGCACCCTATGGCAAGGCAAGTTGACATTTAAAGTTGACCATTCTAACATCTAAATGTATGAAAGTAGTTGTGTCCAAATAATAATTGTGGGCCCTGGACTCTGAATTTAAAATGATTTTCATATATCACAAGCATTGTAACCCTTAAAAATTCGGCCATATTCAAAGTATAAAACCATTTTTAGATTATACGAAAATAGATTAAGTCTCAGTTGGGCCCACAGGCTCCTACTGTATATACCGACTTCAGACTTCTAATATAAGGTGATTAAGGAAGCAATGAAGAAGGAAATTACAGAAGTAGTCCAAGTTTGTGCTATGAATTAGAAATATTAGGTAGGAAGTAGCCGATACATGATATGTACTCAATAAATGGCAGATATTAGTTTTGATTTGGATTATCCTATGTAGGAAACTAGAAGCCAACATTAAGCAAATGAGATTTATAGACCAAACGGAGACCTACAATTTCAGCAATAGCTAAACACAGAGAAGAAAGGAAGGAAGGCAAAGGGTAAGTGGAGCCTTAACCAAAATAGAATGGAAGTGACTTGAAGGGCCCCTGCAGTCCCGGCAAGATATCCCTGACAACAGATCCCACACAAAGGTATGGAGTGGTTACAGAGTGGTGAAGCAAGGTACTTTCATTTTTAAAACATGTGGGGAATTTTCTTGTGGTTGCAGGCATAATTTATTTGTAGCCCAAGAACTAAAGACATTAAATCATGAGGACAAAAGATGTTACAGAGGAAAGGAACTATATTTCTGTCCTATAGGAGCTTATTAACTTCTGAGCTTAGCAAACCAGAGATAATCAATGTTTGCTTTTAAATCTTTCCCATCTTGTTCACAATCTCCAGGCCGAATGCAGGTTGTGTAATAAGTGAGTTGCACACCATACCACCAACGCCCCCCCACACACACACACTAGCAGGGCAAAAGATTGAATTTACTGGGCCGGGAGTTTGGCCTAGTGGTTAAAGTGCTTGCCTAGCATGCATGAAGACCCGGGTTCGATTCCTCGGTACCACATACGTAGAAGAAAGCCAGAAGTGGTGCTGAGGCTCAAGTGGTAGAGCTCAAGCCTTGAGAAAGTCCAAGGACAGTGCTCAGGCCCTGAGCTCAAGCCCAGGACTGGCAAAAAAAAAAAGATTGAATTTACTTTTTGTTTTATTGCCAGTGAGTTGGGTGATCTTAGCTTGATCCCTTGACTCATTAGAGCTCCACTCTTTCTCGATAAATTGGACTAACAATATGCTTACTCATTTGAAAGCTGGAGAATAAATTATTTGCCTTTTGGTTTCTTTTGGCGGAAGAGCTTGCATGTTCCCAAAGGCCCACGTGTTGAAAGTTTGGTCCCAATCCATGGCCCCATTGAGAGGTGGTGGAAGTTTCTGTCATAAAGCCTCCTGGAAGTAAGTTGTCATGGGAAGCATGCTCTTGAAGGGGCTATTGAAAGGCTGGTCCCATCTCCCCCTCTCCTGTGTCTCTCTGCCACATATTCCTCACGGTGTACTGTGCCACCTCCACCACAAAGCACCTGGACCAGACATACATGGACTGACACCTCTGAGCCAAAATAAACCCTCCCTCTTCTAAATTATCTCATATATTTTATACAGTAACAAAAGCTGATTAACAAACATGGCCTGAATAATTTTCTATTCATTCATTCATTCATTCATTCCTCAGTGCTGGGGTTCAAACCCAGGACCTTACGCATGCTAAGCAACCCCTATCCCACTGACCTATATCCCCAACCCTTAATTATCACTACTTTTAAATAAATTAAATGCTGAGAGGGTGTGCAGGAAGGGGTGACATTGTCCAAAAAAAAATGTATTCTAACTATAAGCCCTCTGAACATCACTTTTATAATAATAAAAAATTTTAAAAAAATAAAATTTAATGTTATTCCACAGCAGATATAAAAGACATTCATTGGGCCGGGAGTTTGGCCTAGTGGTTAAGTGCTTGCCTAGCATGCATGAAGACCCGGGTTCGATTCCTTGGTACCACATACATAGAAAAAAGCTGGAAGTGGTGCTGAGGCTCAAGTGGTAGAGCTCTAGCCTTGAGAAAGTCCAAGAACAGTGCTCAGGCCCTGAGCTCAAGCCCAGGACTGGCAAAAAAAAAAAAAAAAAAGACATTTATTTATTTATTTTTGCCTGCCCTGGGGGTTAAACTCTCTCTCTCTGTCTCTCTGTCTCTCTCTCTGTCTCTCTGTCTCTCTCTCTGTCTCTCTGTCTCTCTCTGTCTCTCTGTCTCTCTCTCTCTCTCCCTGTCTGTCTCTGTCTCTCTCTTTGTCTCTCTGTCTCTCTGTCTCTCTCTGTCTCTCTCTCTGTCTCTCTCTCTGTCTCTCTCTCTCTCCCTCCCCTTCTCCCTCTCTCTCCCTCTGTGCTAGTGCTCTACTGCTTGAGCTTTTTCTGAATAGGTTATTGGCGATAAGAGTCTCATGAACTTTCCTGCTCTTGCTTACTTTGAACTGTGATCCTCAGGTCATAGCCTCCGGAGTAGCTAGTACTACAGGAGAAATATGGTAATCAGTATAAGAAGCCATCTTCATAGTTCAGGACATTTTCGAAGCATTTAATTTTGCCCGTATGTAATTATTACATTGTAGAATGGTAAACTTTTTAGCACCACAAAATTTCAATTCTCAGCCTACCATAAAAATAACCTGAAAATACTAGTTATGCTAATATTATATAACAGACTTTCATCATCAGTACACAGAACAACACTTGATAGTCCAGCAACAATATATGATTAAGAAGCTTGAGAGTGTGCCTTGGGACTGCTTGTTGGATACTTAAAAATAAAAATCAGTGTTCCATTTTTAAAGACTAGCTGGCTGTGATTCCTCTGCAGTTTTTTGCTTTATGGTCCTTTCTGATTCTTAGCGATAATTAATTTGCTGGAAAGATTTTTATGGCAGTAAATCAGCAATGCAAGCACAGTTGTATGATAAAAGTCAATTTTATTATTCTTCATGTCTTTGTATTTTTGGAGTTATAACTATTTTTTAAAGAGGCTATCAGGTACAGATCAAATTATACAACATGGCAACTATAAAATTCTTTTTAGCCACAAGAAAACCATTCCCATCATCTACCAGCTTAACGGTGATGTGTGTGTGTATGTGTGTGTGTGTGTTGGTATTGGGAGTTTCTTGCTTATTTTGGGTATTCTACCACTTGAGCCAAGATTCCAGCCCAGGTTTTTGCTTATTAACTGAAGATAGAGTCTCACAGACTTTTATGTTAGTGCTAATTTTGAACCATGTTTCTTCAGGTCTCAGCTTCCTGAATAGCTAGGATTATAGGTTCATATTACCAATCAATTTTAGGAAATATTTATCAAATAACAATTTTCGTCTAGGAAGCTATTGTCTCTTAAAGCTTGTGTGAAAGGAGTTTAGACTGTGCTCATGAGTTGACAAATGCCTAGTGAGCATTTCTGGCTTTTGCTCTGATTCTCAAATTTTCACTTTGCCCTTCACAATATTAATGCTGTGTGGGGGAAAGGTACAACTAGTTTACAATTTCTGCCCCTGTCTTTTTGACTAAGTTCCCCAGAAAGTCTTTTCAAGATGGTTCTTTGGAATCAGATTTCATACGTGCAAATGAAGTGCAAAGTCAGCATTTGCTAGTGAATCCAATGTCACACTGTCTAATATTGGGACGTCCTCTGTGGAAAGCAGTTTATATAGAGAAAAGAGCACTGGGTTAGTGCTGGGTTCTGATTCTGAGCCTGTCCTTTAAACTAAATGTGATTTCATTTGCTTATAAAAATAACTATCCTGCTTACCTCTTAAAGTTATTGTGAGTAACAAATAAGATAATGTAAGTGATAGATGCTTTACAAACTGTATAATCCTAAGCAACTGTTGAATATTCCATTTTCTGTGGTAAAACATAACACATAATTTACTTTTTTGTGCATGTGCTATAGTGGTGGGGCTTTTTCGCTCAAGGCTGATATTCTACCGCTTGAGCCATAGCTCCACTTCTAGCTTTTGGGTGGTTAATTAGAGATAAAAGCCTCACAGATTTTCCTATCCAGGCTAGTTTTAAAGTGTGATCTCTGATCTCAACCTCCTAAATAGAATTACAGGCTTAAGCTAATAGCACCTGACTCAAAGTTCTCTATTTTAACAATTTTCAGGAATATAAAGCAGCGGTATTGAAGACTGTCACATTATCAATCATTTGCAGAATTTTTTCTACCCAGTCAAACTCTTGCACCCTATTCCTGCTTCACCAAACTCCTAGAAACGTCTGGTCTACTTCTATATCTATGAATTAGACCTCTTTAGGTACTTTACACAAGTAGAACTAGAATTTGGCCTTTCTGAGTGCCTTATTTCACACATCTTAACAGTGCATCCGTCTTATAGCATGTATTTAGATTTTCTTCTTTCATTTTAGACATTTACATTTTTTAGGGGGAAACAGGATCTTGCTATGGTGTCCAGGATAGCCAGAAGCTCCTGAGCTCAAGCAGTCCTCATCGCTCAACCACCAGAATAGCTGGAACTGTAGGTGAATTTCCTTTTTCAGGCTGAAAAATATCCCACACACGTTTGCCATTCACACCTTCAGCTACTGTGAAATATTGTTGATATGTTCATGGTGTTCAAGTCTCTCCTTTCAGTCCTCTGGGTACTTACCCAGTAAAGTAATGCTGGATTACATAGTATTTTATGTTTCATATTTGGAGGAACTGCCATGTTATTTTCTACAGCAGCTGTGTGGTACCATCCTTGCCAGCATGATAGTTCTGCTTTTATCTTTGTTTTAATAACATCCATCCTAATAGTTGTAACATGATATTACATTATGGTTTTTATTTATAATTCCCTAATGACTCCTTAATGATGTTGAATATCTTTTCATATATCAATGAACACTTATCTATCTTATTTGGAGCAATGTCTATTAAGTTCTTTGAATATTTTTAAATGGAGTTGATTCTGACTATTGTTGAGTTGTGGATGTTCTTTATATATTCTGCATATTAATCCCCTAGCACATAAATGCTCTGTAAACATTTTCTCTCATTTCATAGATTCCATGTTTTAATTTTTATTCATATACAATGTTTTATTAAAAATCTAGTCAACCTTCCACCATGAAGCTTTAGGATGGAGAATGCTTCCCTAAACAGACTTCATAAAAAATACTATCACAGTTTAAGATCAGATGAGAAATTTTTTACTGGAAAAAAATTTTCTTCAATTGTTGTCCTTAATGTACTATGTTATCTCTCATCTCTTTTGCTGTCCCTTGGTTATCTCATATTGTTACAGTATTTCACCTTGTTATCTGATATATTGTATATATGCTTATTTGATTATTTGAAATCAGATAGGGAAGGGGGGGAAACAAGATGAGGGGTGCGGGTGCGGGAAGGGAAATGGGGACCAAGACATGAGAAAGGGTATCAATGTTTGTGAAGTAATGCATCTTCTATCTAGTGAAATATAATGTAACTCTTCTATTAATTACAATAAAATTATATGAAAAAATAAGTTGAGAGGATTATAATTTTTAAAATAAAAAAATTTCTTCAGAGTACTTTCTTCTCTTTTAATTTCTTAAAGTTAGTGTTGAAAAAAATTTAATTGTCAAGGTAATGTATAGAGGGGTTACAGTTACATTCATCAGGTAGTGGGTGCATTATGTCTCAAACATTGATACCCCTTCTCATGTTTTTTCTCCCTTCCTTTCCCCCAGCCCCTCCCAATCATCTTATTTTCCCCCTTGCCTTCACTATTTTAAATAAACAAACATACATATATATAATATACCAAGTAAAAAAGCCAGATTTTAAACTTTCCCAACTTACAACTCATCTCCTTAAGATATATTCATGCAAGGGAATGGCAGGAAAGTAAAATAGACTCTGGATAGAAGGGGATACAAAAGATCTAGTAGAAGGTAGAATCTAAGGAAGAGGGGGCGGATGATACAGTTCAAGTCACGTATATGCCTGTAAAATAGAACAAGGAAGCCTGTTGACATGGCTTAAGTAAGGGGGAATGGAATAAGGGAAGAAATCAAGGGAGAAGGTTGATCAGGATATATTGTATACATAGGTGGACATGTCACAAGGAAATTCCCCTTGTACAAATGATGTGTGCTAATAAAAATGTTTTAAAGACACAATCATGAACCATACAACTATGATTCAGGCAACTACAGACCACCTATGCCATGGTAGTTGAAAGAGTTTATCACCTAGTGATGCTACAGCCGTCTTAATTTGTGTACGTACACTCAGTCATGTTCCCATTGTGATGAAATCACCTAATGACACATTTTTCAGACCCACCATTAATGGCTGCACAGCTATACTTGACTATCAAGCTGAAGAGTAGTTTTCTTTACTTACACAATAATTAGACAGATTAACAGATTTGGCAATGCAAAGCTAAAGCTAAAGCTGCCTCGGAAAAATATAAAAACACTTTTTTTTAAGTTAACATTTCTGAAATTAAACTCCTTTGTGCAACTACTTAGTTAAATAATTTTTTTAAATTCAGATTTCCTTAGGGTTGGGGGTGGGGAGCGGAGTACATTTCTTAGTTGTGTTTTGCTATTCACCATTCACAAAAGAAAAGCCAACTATCTCTAGCTGGCAGAGAATGAATGCCTTCTCCAGAATCTATAAGTTACATAGATGGAAATAAAAAGAAACATCTTATATAGCTTTCATTCATTCATTTATTTTATGAACTTGATAGGTTCAACTCTGTGTCATTAGAGATGTAAAACTGACAGAGCTCAATTCCTACCTTAAAGAGACTCCAGTGGGGAGGGGAGGAAATGATCAAATGAACAGACAATTGTAATACATTGAACATCAGTGAGCTAGCCCTAAAGAGTGCTTTCATCATGGATAATTCACAGCTAAATACTGTGAGGAATACCTCCGAACTATCAAAAATTGATCATGTGTAGGGGCTTACGAGATCCATTGTGAATGTAACACTTTATGAAGGGTTGATTATTGTTATTATATTTTTAGTACTCTTTCAGTATCAAGGGATATGCTGCATTGGACACAGATTTTTGTACCCAATTTTTAAGATTTGTTTTCATAATAAGCTTTCTCATAGAAAATGTAAACCATACAGAACTCCCCATAGGTAATCACTGAGGCGTTTGCTATACTCTATTTCATGTAAGATGCTAATTATAAGATGTATTCTAAATTCAAGCATAAGAACTAGGTACCAGTAGCTGACACTTGTAACCCATTCCACTTAAGAGACTGACTTCTAGAAGCTCAAGGTTTGAAGCTAGCCCAGGAAGAGATGCCATCTTCAATGAACTGGCAAAATGCTGTCTTGGAGGTGTGACTCCAGGGGTAGGGTACCTTCCATGAAGAAATAAAGCTGAACAAATCAAGCATAGTACCTTGATTTCAAGCCTCTGGGCCAAGAAAATAAAAAAATAAATTCAAGGGTACTAAAAAACGAAGGGAAGAAAATAAAGCATGAAAAAATTCTATCTATGAGAGCAGATAGCAGAGCCACCCAGAGAAGCCTAAGCACACACAAAAAAACCTGGGTTATATAATCAAAAGAATCTGATATTCATTTTCATAGTGATGTTTTCCATACCGATCTCTAGGTACATTGAACTAAGAGATAGGCATGCCCCCAACATCTTTTAGAAGATGTTGCTATGTTCCAAAGTTGTACTTAGTGCCTTAAGAGTAGGTTAAAGAACACTAGCCTCGCCTTTTGGAAACAGTTAGCTGTGTTATTCAAGTGAAACTTTGCCTAAAAAATCTCTAGTTTCTGAAACATTGGTCAATATGTATATATTGGTCTCCTGTGGACTGAACAGACAGGAGAGAACATGTGACTTGTTTTAAATTCATTGCCCTATATTTATTTCTGTACTAAAACCCAATGGGTGTTAAGAAATGAAAAATGTTAGGATGTAACCTGTCCAGCTGTCAGGTTGCTTTGTCTCAGAAACATTAAGTATAACTTAGTATACCTCCTACATTATGGTGTAACATAGTATAACAGGAAGACCTATGTATAGAAAAAGCTACATTTTGCTCTTAGCTCTACCACTAATTAAATGTGTAATTTTAGCTAAATCACTTAACCTCTCTAGACCTCTGTTTCTCATCTCTAATTACCCTATCTAGTCCACAGGTTATTAGGAAGATCAAAAGAAATTATAAATATGGAAGAATTCATAAATGTAGTACACACATATTATAAGGTAGCATTAATATTTACATTTGTTATCAGTCTGCAATGCAACTCTTAGATTTAAGCAAGATGAGCCCCTGTGCTAAGCCTCCCACTTTAGAGGGCTCTACATATCAAATCCCACATACACACAAACTCATTACACATCTATCAGCAGGTTCCTAGGAGACATGGCCTCAACCCTGATAATAGTATAGAAATTCTTTAGAGTAATCTGAAGACCATATATAATATATCTTGGATCATCTTGATTAAACACACACCAAAGAGGCCCTCACAGCCACTCTCGATGAACAATGGATATGCTATTTAAAATGCCATTTGAGCAGTTAGAATTAATTTAGACAAGAGCAGTGAGCTGAATTAGGAGAGTTATGAGAAACAGCAGAGAATTCTCAAATAAGAAATTGTGATCAGTAGTGGAAAATAGATTTTGTTTATCTTGTTTTGTGGGTGGTACTGAAATTTGAACTCAAGGCTTCCAGCTTCTTTGGCAGGCAAATATATCCACTCTTATTCCTACCCCAGACCAGAGTATATTTTTGAGATGACTTTTTCCCCCCTAGATATGTATACAGATGAATTCATGGATAAAATTATTTGATGCCTTCAAAATAACTAGATAAGGTTGGGAAGCAAAATGAACCAGTAGTTGATTATAATAGAGGCCAAACGATACATTGATGGAAATTCTTTATCCATCTAATTCTATATACCATAGATCACGTATTTACATTTCTAAATTCTGGCAGCTTTCCACCATAAAAAATTAAACAAAAATCTAAGGATATAGAGGAGAAAAATAATTTTTTCTTGCACCTTTTAACATTTAGTAACTGGGGCCTGCAAACTAAACTGGCAAAAGAGAGAGTAATGTGGAGGTGAAGGAGACATATAAAATGTATTTTATGGTAATATTTTGGTTTTTATATGCTTGAAGACCCAATGCAGTTAGAACGTGGACCTGGGTCTTACATACCATTTAACAAGGGATGATAAAATGTGAAATGACAAGACAAAGGAAAAGCGATTAGAGCTTTCAAGAACAGTAAGTTGTAGCAAACATATGGAGGAGGAAACTAATCAAAGATAAGAGTAATTAAGCAAGATTGGGTCAGTCACCCATCTCAGTGGTGGCTTTCTGTCTCTAGCAATAGTTTTCTAGGAGGACAAAGAGCTTTTTGGATACTTGCTACTTTTTGTATGTATGGTATTAGGGGTCAAACCCACAGCCCCATCTGCATGAGGCAATCATTCCTCCACTGAGCTATATCAAGTTCTGCAATAGCCTCTCTGTTACTTTTTAATTGCTTTTGGCTTAAAATAATTCTTATTCCAAAATTGCATATTTTGATTTCCTTGAAGTACACTGATTAGAGAAACCTAATCTATTTTGCTATGATGGTCAATAGAACACAATGACATTAAAAACTGGATTATACTAATAATGTATTTGGCTGGAAGAATAAAATGCAATATGTTGGCAAGCACATAATGGCTTGTGATTATATACCTATTTATTTTTATAATTATCACTAATTCATAAACAGAGCACCCAAATGCACAATAATGAAGTGCAATCACTTTACTGTTAAGTCATATTAAAATCGTTGCTTTACATACTTTTTTGTGTATGCCAGTACTGAATCCTGAACTCAGGGCCTGGGTGATAACTCTGAGCTTTCTCCCTCAAGGCTAACTGCTCTGCCATTTGAATCACAGCTCCACTTCCAGCTTTGGGTAGTTAATTGGAGATAAGAATATCATAAGCTTTCCTTCCTGGGCTGACTTTGAACTGTGATCCTCAGATCTCAGCTCCTGAATAGCTAGGATTACAGGTGTGAGTCATTGGCATCTATACACTTTATACACTTATAAAGTATTGCCATTTGTTCCAGTGTGGTGGCTCATCTTGTAATCTCAGCATCCAGGAGGATAAGTGGGAAAATCTTGAGTTCAAAATCAGCCTGAACTACACAGTGAGATCCTTTCTCAACATGACCACACCTCCAAGAAAGAAAAAACTGTCACATTAAAGATACAATTAACAATGTGTCAAAGAGAGGAGAAAACCACTACTTAATAGCGTGGATCATAATTCATAACCATTTAAACCTATTATGTTGTAACTCCCAACTTGAGCTCCTGTTCTGGGGTGGCACACTAAATATTAAGAATAAGAATGTTCTCAGAATTTCTACTGTATATTGTTCCTTTGTTTATTTATTTTGTGTGTAAGTAAGGGTTGGTACCTGAACTTAAGGTCTTTGAGCTCTCCTTTGTCTTTTTCAGTCATTGCTGGTGCTCTACCACTTGAGCTATGCTCCCAAGTCCAGATTTTTCAGTGGTTAACAGGAGATAAGAGTCTTGAGGCTATGTCAGGGAGGACTGGCTCTGAACCTTGATCCTCAGATCTCAGCTAAGATTATAGTCATGAACTACTGACACCTGACTTTCTGTTTTACTTATTTATTCTTTATTATTGTTATTTAACTTATTGAGATATGGTCTTGCTGGCCTAGAATTCACTGTGTAGCCCAAGTTAACCTCAAATTCAGATTTTTCTGCCTTTGTCTCCTAAGTGCTGGGATCACAGGCATAGATCATCAGGACTGGTACTAATTTTATTTTAAATTTTGTGATAAAGATCTCTCAAATAATTTTATTCAACTTAAGGTCTTCCCATAGTCATTTAGAAAAAATGTAACATATCACTGGGTTTTAGAAACAGACTTGTCTATCTGTGAATATTTTACCCTCTCTGAAAGCATGCAGGATATATTGATGGTAGTCCTTTCCTAAAACAGTCTCCATCCCTCTAGCAGGACTGTCTGGGATTGAGCTATATTCCTTTTGGGGAAGATCTTGGGGATGTTTTGCCATAGCTGGTCAGTCACAAGGCCTTCTCTAGAGTTCTGTTTAAAATTCTAGACTCTTGCTCAATATGTCCATTCATGCAGAGAATACTTGAGATCCCTTATCTTCTACATGATGAAGTCATTTAGCTTCATATTTCCTTTGCATCTATTCCTAAACAAGAAAATGTAGTGTTAAGGGACTTAATTATCTGTATTTGTATTTGTATTGCAACAGCTCAGATAATAATTAATTCATTTTGCTTGAACTGTCCATTCTTTTTTCTGCCACACAACTCAAATCTCTGTGAAGAATTTTATTATCTATTTTTTAAATTTTTATTGTAAAAGTGATATACAGAGGGTTACAGTTACATAAGTCAGGAAATGAGTGCATTTCTTTTTGAACAGTGTCATCCTCTCCCTCATTGTCTCCTAGTTTTTCCCCCTAATACCCTTCACCTCCCCAAAGTTGTATAATACATTTCCAACATAGTGTCTAGTGAGTATCACTGCTAGATTGAATTGGTTCACCCTTTAAAAAACTGCTTGTCTCCAGTAAAAGACATTCAAACCACGTTTCTTTAGCTCCAATCTAATTTTTTGGACAACATTGGCCAAAAAGAAGAGAGAAAGTAATTAGTTTTCTTCACATTCATCAGTTATACAAAGAGGGAGGGATGCCATTGTGACATTTATCAACCTCACTTCCACAATCATTTTCCCTCATCTCACTTACCCTTCTTAACACAATTTCAACAGGTTTTGCAAGTCTATTTTCATTCATGCAAAGAAATCAAAGAGCACAGTTTTTAAGGAGAAAAGGACAAAAATTAATTCCAATGGGGGAAAGTATATGTATCTTAGAATTCTAAAAAACACTAAACTACTATGAAGTGCTTTGTATTGTTTCTTTCTTCTGGGGGAGGAGTAATGAGGGGTAACAGGGTTTGAAATCAGGGCTTTGTACCTGTGAGACAGGTGTTCTACCATCTCAGCCATTCCTCCAAGTCTAAAGTGTCCTTTAGAAACAAGAAAGTTAGGAAGTGGCGCTGTGGCTCAAGGGGTAGAGCAATAGCCTTGAGCTAAAGAGCTCAGAGACAATGCCCAGGCCCAGAGTTCAAGTCCCACAACCAACAAAAAATAAGATAAAAGAAATAGAAGCAAGAAAGTTAATATTCATGGGAATCAGAAAAAGGTATTCATGTGGGTCATCATGTGGAGACTAAACTAGCCTCTTCCTGGCTCTGACTACAGATAATCCTAAATAACCAGAAACCTGTAAGATGTTGTGAGGGTGTGCCCTCACTTCGGAAATGCTTGAATCTAGTGTGAATCATGTTGAGTGAGACAAGTCAAAACCAAAGGAACAAAAGGCTCATGATATCCTTAATATGTGGCTATTAGATCCAAACAGTACAAGAGCGAGGACTCAAAAGTTGTATACCTAATGCTACGGACAAGGTATTGGAAATATAAACACAACTACCTAGTCATAAAAACTTATGGCTCTATAGACATAATGTTTTATTATATAGATTATTATGTATCTATGACATACAAACCCTCAGCCTAATTTTGATTATGTTCTAAAATCCAAGTGCCAGTGATTGTATATAGAGATTCCCTTTTTGAATACCTGTTTGTTAAATACGTCATTTGAAATATGATGTAAAAAATCAATGTTAATAAATTCTTTAATTAAAAAAATTCTATAAAAAGGAAACCATTTTTGAAGTTGTAAAACTGTCAGTTTACAATAAAAGGCTATTTTCAATGACAAAAAAGGGGGTCTTTCTATGCTACACCTCAGACTATGTAGCCCAGGTTGGTCTCAAACTTGGACACTCCTACCTTGGCCTTCCCACAGCTGGCGCCATCATACACAACTCCTCAGCTCCTCCTAACCATCATGCAAAACAGAAGACCTTTCAGCTTGTTTATTTGAGAAAGTGGGTTGAATGTTTAACCTCCTTGAACATTTTTAATGCCGTGTAACCTCTTTTGAACATGATGTCAAACTATTTTGAGTCCCATGTGTTAAGAAATGTAAAATGTTTGAGATGACCTACCAGAGAATATTGTCATTAGGTACTAATGTGTTTACCTCCAAAATTGATTTCTTTCCTAGAGTAGATGAATCCCTGCTTCAGCGTGAAAAAGTAAATTAAACAGAAAACAAATTTCTTGCATAAAGGTCATCTGAGCTCTTTGTAACCAGGAGCAAGATAGTACAGTAAGTTTGCTGAGCACCTGGTATTTAGTTTGAGTGGCTTGCTTCATTCTGTAAATGCCAATAACAAGTGTTTGTAAGTCTGAACTATTATAATGGGCATGTTCATGTAATAATTGCATCCTTATTCTCTGAAGAATAAACAACATGAAAACTGTGAGTACTCTTTGAAGAGTGGAAATAAATATCTTTTAACAGTTTGGGAACAGTGTTTGAAGATGGAGAACAGGGCATTCTGGATCTCCTTGGCAGTTCTGAGTCTATCTCCACCATTTCTCCAAATCTAAGTGGATACAAAAGCTACAAAATTATTTCCACAAATTTTTGCATACCTGGCTTCCATCCCCTTTCTAGGTGAAGATAGATGTGGTTGGGTTGAAAAACATTTCAATTTTAATGAGTCTCCTTTATATTTCTCTAAGGTAGAGTCCTAGCTCACAGAATCTAGAATGCAATCGAGGGAAAAGCACCATGAATTGGGTCTGGTTGAGTAAACAAATCATTGGGGTACAGGGTATTGGTTACCCATAGAAGTACCAAACAGTATTACTCAAATTGGCCTGGGTATTTGTATCTCAATGGGGCTGAGGGGGCTGGGGAGGTAGGATGAAAAAGCCCTTTCTTTGAAGGAAAGACCAGAAGTTAAAGTTGTTTTTGTTTTGTTTTACTGGGCTTGGGGGCTTTAACTTAGGGCCTGGACTCTGTCCCCGATCTCTTTGTGCTCAAGGCTAGCATTCTACCACTTGAGTCACAGCATCACTTCCGGCTTTTTCTGAGTAGTACAATGGAGATAAGAGTCTCACAGACAAGCTGGGTGCTAGTGGCTCACGTCTGAAATCCTAGCTACTCAGGAGGCTGAGATCTGAGGATTGCTCAGTTCCAAGCCAGCCCAGACATGGAGGTCCAAGAGATTCTTATCTCCAATCAAATGGCCAGAAAAACTGGAAGTGGCACAGTGGCTCAAGTGTTTAGAGTGCTAGCCTTAAGCTGAAGAGCTCAGGGATAACACCCAGGCCCCATGACCCACCAAAGAGAAAAAGAGAGAGACAGAGAGAGGGAGAGAGAAGGGAGAGACAGAGAGAGACTCACAAACTTACCTGCTTAGGCTAGCTTTGAACTGCAATCCTCAACTCTTAGCCTCCTGAGTAGTAGGATTACAGACATGAGCCACCAGCACCCAGCTAGAATTTCAAGTTTTAACCAAAATAATTTGCTGGGCATGAGGGTACACATGAGACAGAAGGATTAGGAGCTGGGCTATGTTACCATGACCCTGTACCCTCAAAACAGAAACTCAACCAATAAAGAGGGATTAGCCAGATGACAAGTGGCAAAGTGTCCTTTTTGGGGAAAAAAAAAAGGCAGAATCAACTTGGCAGAACTCAGTCTGTTATCAAATGGAGTCTGGGGTCACCAGAGAACGAGAATTTACTAGATAGGCAGGGAGAAGCTACAGATGGGATGGACAGAACTATGAACATAGGGTTTTGAGCCAGTCTTTCTTCTGTCAGCTTTGCTTTGGGGACTGACCCTCCCCACCTTGTTGATTTCCCTTTGTCTGAACTCATGTCACAGCTTCCAACCCGGCTCCAAGAGAAAGCAGGCCAATAACTAACCTCACCTTCCTGGGTTGGGCATCTTGGCAAGTTGTTGTCTTTCTAGCTCCCTCCTCCTCATTCCTTGGCCTCCGCTTTTGTTGAACTGCTTCATTCAATGCTTTTTGCTGTTGGTTTGGCTGGTACCCTAAATGCTCAGCACCAAGGCTAAGATATGAGATTTGTGGTTCAAAGCCAGCCCTGGCAGGAAAGTGTGTGAAACTCTTCTCTATGATTAATCACCAAAAAGCCAGATGTGGAGCTGTGACTCAAATGGTAAAAAACAAAATAAAACAACAACAACGAAAAACTAGCCTTGAGCAAAAAAGCTAAGGGACAGCACTCAAGCCCTGAGTTCAAACCCTAGTATGAGGGAGGGAGAAAAGAGGAAAGGGAAGAATGGAAGGAGGGAGAGTAAGAGAGAAAGGGTGTGGGGAGTCAGTAGTAATGGTTATAGCTTTTGCTGATCACCCCCTGATAACATTATCCCTGCTATATTTCCTCCATGGTATCGTAGTTTTCTTGTGAGAAATCCACTTCTCCCCACACTGGCATGTGCTTCCAGGGAAGCTGCTTCTACTTCAACCTTCTTATCTGTCTTCCCATGCACAGATTTTAGTTCCAAATGCCAGGGCAGGCTTGTGACTTAAGCATGCTAATGTCAGGATACTATCTAAACTGCTGAGATCAAGTTACTTTCTCTAGATGTGGACAAGAAACCATACATTTCTTTGTTGTTATTGGCAGCCTTCTTTTGATCAGGAAGGTTGCTGGCTATGGAATAAAGCTGGCATTGCAGACAGCAGAGAGAAAAGACAAAGAGAAACTGAGTCCATAGTGACATGTGTCTTTGGTAAGAGTCCTTGATGACTAAAGACTTAGAGAATCTACATCACATAAATTAACCCAAACTCTGCCCTACCTCTGGACTTCTTACTTTCATAAACCAATACATTCTCTTATTTGTTGAAGCCAGTTTCACTGGTCCTTTTCTGTGACTTGCAACATAAACATTCGATGCGATGTAGTTAGTTTCTGCTTATTGAGAACCCACTCTGTGCCCAACATTGTAATTAGTGTTCCACAAAAAAGTAATCCTCACTATATTTTCTAAAAATTGTGTAATATGCTGAGCATCCGTGTTTCACGCTGGTAGTTATCCTAACTACTCATGATTTGAAGATCATGGTTCAGAGCCAGTTCAAGCAGCAATGACAGTGAAACACTTATCTCCAACCAACCACTAAATTTAAAAAACAAAAAAAACCCCACAAGTGGAACTGTGGCTCCAAAGATAGAGCACTAGCCTTCGGCCAAAAAGCTAAGGGACAATGCCCAGAGTTCAAGCCCCAGCACAGGCACACACATACACATCATACACATAACATACATAAATTGTATAATACAAATAATTTTTCCCACTTGAGTCTTTCTTGTGTGTTCTTGGGTAGAGTCTCTTTCTGTATAGCCTAAGATAGCCTCAAACTTACAATCTTCCTTCCTCAACCTCCTGAGTACCAGAATTACAGAGGTGCACCTCTTTGCTGGACAATCATTCAAAAGTGCATAGTTTTGTGGCATTAAAAACATTCTCAATCATGTGAAACCAATCCTAGCAACATTTTGAGGTGAATATATACATTCTTATTTTACTGAAAAGGAAACTTCCAAGGAGAGTATTATACCAGATCTGACCATCATTTAGAAGTAGTTAGGATTTAAGCACCACTCTGCCTGATTGCACAAGGTGTGACTTCTATTTCATTGTAGTGCCAGTTTCAATGAACAAGCAAGGAAATAGGAAATATTGGTCAAATGAACAGCTTAGGGTCCACAGATATAAAGGTGAAGATCGTGGGAGGAACAGATGGTACACACAGAAAACAAAGCAGGAATAAAAACTGGTGTGAGTAGAAGTCATCAACGATAGGCCTTGACGGGTTAGAGTTGCCAATGCAGAGGAAACCATGTAGGTTCTAGAAGTGAGGTTAGATAGGGGGTACTTAGTGGAAAATTCAAGAATATCTGGCTGTACTAGTTCACCCTACTCTGGTATGTCAGTGAATAATACTTGCCCTGCCCACTATTCCCAAGGATCCTGACATAATGATGAATAATAAACTGTATTTTGAAACAAAACTACCCTCAATTTCATGCTAAGCCTTCATTAAAGTAAGTCCCATTAGAAAGTTGTATCAGGAGAGAGACATCCTGTGGTGGGAGCTGGTCCTCTAAATGAGGTCTGTAATGACTGGAGAGCTCCAGTTCCTTCTTGTTAGGACAAGATGGGCTCCAGGTACTGCCCCTCCCCACCCCCACCTACAAATCACTAGCTTCTATGTCAAAAGCTGCTCACCTTTGATGAGTATCTCTTGTTTACTTTTATAAGGAAGGGTTTTTTAACTAAGGCTATTTGAAAGCAAGGAGGTGTTTAATCTGTGGATCTGTTTGTTTTCAAAAGTCTGACTCCTTTCATTTGTGATCCAAGTAAGTAGTAGCTTGAAGGGTTTAACTTACACTAAAAGAACAGTTCCCTAATTTTCAATTTCCGGAAGTACAAGCTGCTACAGTGTCAGAGGCTGTCTGGTAAGTGATGAGAAGGACTTGGATAAGATTCCTCCAGCTATGTAGTGAATGAAAAGAATAACCTTTCTCAAAATTTATTTGATACATAAATTGATGTGCTGGCTTTAATACTTCACTCACTGGCCACCAAAGGCAGTGAAGAATGCCTTTAAACCAATGTCATTTTACCTGGTGAACAAGTGCACAAATCTTTTTCTTTCCTTTTTGGTGCATGCGTGCGTGTGTGCGTGTGTGTGTGTGTGTGTGTGTGTGTGTGTGTGTGTGTGTGTGTGTATGAGGTGGTGGTGCCAATATTGGGGCTTGAACTAAGGGCCTGGGCACTGTCCCTGAGCTTTTATGCTCAAGGCTAGTCCTCTACCACTTGAACCACAGCTCCACTTCCAGCTTCTTGATGGGTAATTGGAAATATGAGTGTCATGAACTTCTTGCCCAGGCTCACTTTGAACCCTGATTCTCAGATCTCAGGATCTGAGTAGCTAGGATTCTAGGTAAGAGCCACCAACTAACTCCTGGTTCTTTCTCCATCTCCTTTCAGTTTTACCCTGTCCTCCTCTTTACCCCACTTCTTGCAGTAGCCTATCTTTCAGGAGCCACGGAAGATAAAGGCTGCCACACAGTGCAGTGGGCTGCATAAACAAGGCAACACTGGGCAGACAACAGGGTGAAAGCAAAGCTGAGAGAGGGTTGGTTGGAGTCACATGGGAGCCTTGGGAAAAGGAGTAATCTGGCACTCCTTCAAACCAATATTCTTTAAATAGCTAAGGACAGAGAGAAATTCATTTTCTAGAAATATAAAATGTATGGCTCTTTATGGTCAAAATAAAGAATTTATTACATGTACTAAATATTACCACTTCTTTAGAATTATCTTTCATTTCACATTTTTCCAACTCTAATAACTTATGTATAGGTAGTTTACTCACCAAGCACAGAAGTAAATTATGATTGCAAAGTCTTGTTCAAAATATATCTGCCAGTTCATTAAAAAATACATTTATGGGCCCAGGAGTTTGGCCTAGTGGTGAAAGTGCTTGCCTAGCATGCACGAAGACCCGGATTCAATTCCTTGATACCACATATATAGAAAAAGCCGGAAATGGTGCTGAGGCTCAAGTGGTAGAGCTCTAGCCTTGAGAAAGTCCAAGGACAGTGCTCAGGCCCTGAGCTCAAGCCCAGGACTGGCGAAAAAAAACAACAAAAACAAAAACAAAAAACATTTATGTCATAAAAATAAAATAATTGTAACTTTTTCAAAGTCCTTGTTCTCTTTTCTTTCTTTTGTGGATTTCTAAGTAATACAGCCTCTCATAAGACATAGCCATGGCCTTAAAATGCAGAAAATAACCATCTTTCCCCCCAAATAAGGTTAGAACTTGGGATAGAATTTCAAAAGTAAATCCTGCCTCACCCTCTCCCAGCCTGGCCCACTGAGGCCATACACTTGCATCTATCTCAATGAAACCATGTTAGCAAGAAACAAGCAAAGCCTAATTTTAAAGGGAAGCATGGTCCGTGGCTAGTAGAGATCAGAAAGTCACAATGTGACCTCCTACTTTTCCAACTCCAATCAAAATTTTAGGACCTCTTTAGGCATGCCCAAAGAGACTGAGGACATGAACAAGATTCAAGCTGAACCAAGTGGCTCATATCTGTAATCCTAGCTATCAGAGGGCTGAGATCTGAGGGACTGTGGTTTGAAGCCAGCTTAGACAGAAAAGTTAGACTCCAACTCCAAGATAATCATCAAAATGCAGGGCTGGTGGCATCCCTCAAGTAGCTCTAAGCAACTTTGAGGCACTGAGTCCAAAGCTCCTCTCAAAAACAAACCAAAACAAAGGAACAAACAAACAAAAGAAACAGGTAAACAGTATCAAAAGCTAAAGTAAAGACCACCTAGCCAACCAGGTGCCAAGATCAAGTTAGCCAGGCAGAACAATTAGCTGGAAATGGAGAGGAGAAAGCCTTTTCAAAAGGTTTTCCACTCCCCTTTCACACCCTCCTTTTTTACCTCTTAATTTGCTTTCTACATTTACAACCCAGTCTGCAACTCCTAGTGGTAAGAAATAAAAGTTTCAAACTCATCATCTTTCCAGATCCCAGAGAAGGAAAGAGTCCCCAACCTCTCTTATCAGATTAGCCACTTCACGCCTGAGAGTTTGGTCTAGTGGTAGAGTGCTTGCTTAGCATGCACGAAGACCCAGGTGCATTTCCTTGGTACTACATACATAGAAAAAAAGCCAGAAGTGGTGCTGAGACTCAAGTAGTAGAGCTCTAACCTTGAGAAAGTCCAAGGTCAGTGCTCAGGCCCTGAGCTCAAGCCCACGACTGACAAATAAAATAAAATAAAAGGAATCACTGAGAAGTGAGATTACATCAGATTAGCCACTTCTCCCTTGAACAACATCTAACATGAAGATAGACAGAAGGGGAGGACTGGGTAGAAGTTTCCTCACTCATGAGCTCTGGCAGAAATGCAGGAAGAGTTGCTGAACAACCCCTTCTCCCAAACCCTAGAACCTTTGATTCTCCTACAGAACTACATTGAATAATCAAATCCTTTTGTTTAGCATACTGTTCAACTAGGAGAGTTTAGCAATCCCTCAATTATCACTGTTGATTCTCACTGTTACTTACGGGGACCAGTGAGATACACAGTTAAGCTCTAGGTCAGAATAGGAACTCAACCTCAAAACTGCACTGCACTTGTGCCAAATAGTTACAGTCCATTTTACATTTAAAATTATGCTTAGTCATAGTGTCCAAAATTGGTAAATAGAGATTACTAATATTTTGTCAGTTGTGGAGCTTGAACTCTGGGCCTAGGCACTGTCCCTGGGCTCTTTCAGCTCAAGGCTAGTGCTCTATCACTTTAGCCACAGTGCCACATCCGGTTTTTTGGAGGTTAATTGGAGATAAGAGTCTAACAGACTTTCATGCCCAGACTGGCTTATGAACCACGATCCTCAGATCTCAGCCTCCTGAGTGGCTAGGATTACAAGCGTGAGCCACCAGCACCTGGCTAAGATGACTCTTTAAAAGTCCAAATCAAATAACCAAGGAAGGCAGAAAAATGAACCAAGAGAAAACCTGTAAATTTAATAATGGGCTCTCAGATGAATAATAAAGTCTAAGACAAATTCTTTTTCCTGTTGAAAATAGAATTCCAAAGACCTTAAGGCTCCATACTCTGCTTCCTGGTTGTTGTTTTTTGTTTATTTGTTTGCTGTGCCTGGGCACTATCCCTGAGCTGTTGTACTCAAGGCTGGCACACAACCACTTGAGTCACAATTCCATTTGTGGCTTTTTGATGTCTAATTGGAGTTAGAAGTCTCATGAACTATTAGTTTTGAACCTCAATCCTCAGATCTCAGCCTCTTGAGTAGCTAGGACTAGTATCTGTTTTCCTTCAAAAGCCTGGGAGCTTAGGGTCCTTCAGTGGTCAGGGTCCTTTTCCATCCTAAGAAGTATATCACTTTCTTCAAAGAGGAGTTTGGCCTAGTGGTAAAGTAAGAGTGCTTGCGTAGCATGCACGAAGACTGGGTTCGATTCCTCAGTACCACATATATATATATATATATATATATATATATATATATGTATATTTAAGCCAGAAATTGTGCTGTGGCTCATGGAAAAGCTCTAGCCTTGAGAAAGACAAAGGACAATGCTCAGGCCCTGAGTTCAAGGCCCAGGGCTGGCAAAAAAAAAAAAAAATTGTACCTTCAAAACCTGGCTGGGAATATGGCTTACTGGTAGAGTGCTTGCCTAGCATGCATGAAGCCCTGGGTTCAATTCCTCAGAACCACATAAACAGAAAAAAATCAGAAGTGATTCTGTGGCTCAAGTGGTAGAGTGCTAGACTTGAGCTCGGGGACAATGCCCAGGCTCTGAGTTCAAGCCTCAAGACCAACCAAAAAGCAAAACAAAAGAAAACAAACAAAAAGCTAAAGTAATTCACTTAAATCTCTGCCCATAAATGAAGAAATAGACATGACTCTTATAGTAACAATGAAGTGCTGTTCTAGAACCCAGTGTGTAGAAACTTGTTACTATTGCCTATCAAAGACAGTAGTCAACTTAGTGTTTCCTGGGGGAAAGGAATTAACACAGAGGAATCAAAAGCTGAAGAGAAAAGATCTTGGTTTACTCTTTGGCAGGATTCCTATTAGGCCATGTCCATTTTCCAGCTACTAATTATGAGTACAAATTCATTGGACATAGTTCTCATTACACTGTTAACTGTCATATTACATTTTTTAGGAAAGGGCAGAGTTTAAGTCCTATAGAACATATTTCTTCTAGCATTCCTAACAAAATCAAAGCAAACAAACAAAAAGTTTTCTAGATATCTCTCTTTTTTAAATTAATTTATTTTTTTTGTCATTCATGGGGCTTAAACTCTGGGCGTGGGCATTGTCCCTGAGCTCTTCAGCTCAGGCTATCACTCTACCACTTGAGCCATAGTGCCACTTCCTCTAATTTAATTTTTAAACATTATTTATTTATTTATTTATTTTTGTTTTTATTTTTTTTTTTTTGGTTGGTCATGGGCTTGAAGTCTGGGCCTGGGCACTGTCCCTGAGCTCTTCAGTTCAAGGCTACTACCCTACCCCTTGAGCCACAGCTCCACTTCCAGTTTCCTAGTGGTTAATTGGAGATAAGAGTCTCCAGGTCTTTAGTGCCTGGGCTGGCTTTGAAATGTAATCCTCAGATCTCAGCCTCTGAGTAGCTAGGATTACCGGCGTGAGCCACCATGCCTGGCATTTAAGCATCTTTTATTTGCCTACATTAGTTACATACACAGAGAGGAATATCATTACTACATCTCCACACATTAACATTGTATTCTCCTTTATTACTCTATCCCCTTTGCCAAAACAATTTCAGCAGGTTTCATTGGTCTATTTTCATAGTTACAAACAACCGCATTCGTCCTCTTTCAAAAAGGTATTTCAGGGGCTGGGAAGGTAGCTTAATAGTAGATTGTTAGCCTAGAATGCATGAAGCCCTAGGTTTGATTCCTCAATACCATATCAACAGCAAAAGCCAGAGTGCGCAGTGGTTCAAGTGGTAGAGTGCTAGCCTTGAGCACAAGCTCAGGGACAGTGCCCAAGCCCAGAGAGTTCAAGCCACAGGACAAGTGGGAGGGGTGGGGGTGGGGGAAGAAAAGGTATTTCAAAATTAGTTACTTTTTTTTCTCTTTACTCTTCCCTATTTCCTAAGGAGTCCTTTAAGAGGTCCTGCTCTGTGTTTATAAATAAATCAATAAGTAAATAAAATTGCATATATGTATGCATATGTATATGCACATACATGTCCATGAGTGTGTGCATATTTTAGATCTAGTGTGCACATATATGTTTTTGAGCTTGACCTAGTCACCTTTATTTCTCCATCTGTCTCTCCCCATCTAAAACTATAGAATCTACACTGGTTGATCTAAAAGTAATCCTCTCGATAGGTGCCTGTAATCTTAGCTGCTTAGGAGACAGAGATCAGATAGAAAACTATTTCAAGGCAACATAGTCATAAAAGTCCTTGAAACCCTAACTCAACAAAAAAAGTTGAGTGTGGTTATGGGCATTCATTTCAGCAATAGCAGAAAGTAAATAGGAGAATTACAGGCTGGTCCTGGCAAAAAGCAAGATGCTATCTCAAAAATAATGAGAAGTCGGGCACTAGTGATTCTTGCCTATAATCCTAGCTACTCAAGAGACTGAGATCTGGGTCTGGGAGTTTAGCCTAATGGCAGAGTTCTTGCCTAGCATGCACTGATTCGATTCCTCAGTACCACATACATAGAAAAAAGTCAGAAGTGGTGCTGTGGCTCAAGTGGTAGAGCTCTAACCTTGAGAAAGCCCAAGGGCAGTGCTCAGACCCTGAGTTCAAGGCCCAGGCAGGATTGGGGTGGGGGAGGGAGGGGAGAGAGAGAGAGAGAGAGAGAGAGAGAGAGAGAGAGAGAGAGAGAGAGAGAGAGAGAGAGAGAGAGAGAACTGAGATCTGAGGATTTCGTTTTGAAGCCAGCCCAGGTCTCTGAGAAGCTTATCTCCAATAAACCACCAAAAGGCTGGAATTAGAGCTGTGGTCCATGTGGTGGAGTGCTAGCTTTGAGCAAACAAGGAATGCTTATTGGGATAAGCATTTGGAATGTTTATTCCCCTTACCCTTTTGAGTCTAGTGTTGGTCCAATGATGTAGCTTTCTCTCCCATATGTTTTATAACCAGCAACCTTACATTTGATCCCCCCCCCCAGGCATGTGTGAATCTCTATCAGAAACCTATGACTTTTAAACTTCATGACACAAGTGCTGCCACTGTTTCCTACTCTAGAACTCCATAGGTCTATTAGCTCTGCTTCCAAGCTCTTCTTTTCTGAAATGTGACTTAGCTGGATAATCACCCCCAAGATCTGAAGCTACTGTTGCTGCTTCTAAAAGCCATAATCTCAGGAGCACGGTGGAGTCTAATATGTTCTCTGACTTGTGCTCAACCCCTAACACTCCATTTCCTTTTTGTCTTTAGACTTTAAGTAACTTCCGTTATCATGTGTATTGCTATCATTTCTCTCTACTGTTTTATTTTTCTATTTATTTAGTTAGTTATTTAGGTGGTACTTGGGCTTAAACCCATGGTCTCAAGCTCTTTATTGACTTTTGGAGCTGTGCCTCCAGTCTGGTATTTTGCTGGTTAATTGGAAATGGAATTTCCTGCACTTTTCTTATGGGGCTTCGAACTATGATCCTCCAGATTTCAACATCCTGAGTGGTAGAATTGCAGATTTCAGCCTTTCATCACCATTTACTACTTTCCTGGTGGCTTTGATTAGTGTTTTAATTTCAACCTGCTACTTAAGTGGATCCTATTCTTTCTCTAAGGCAGATATACCTTCAAGTGCTACCTTTCCTTTTCTTCTATGTGGTGTTATTTGTTGCTTTGTTTTCCATTTGTTTGGTTGTAGGAAAGTTTGGACTGTCTTTGAGCTTGCTAGGCAGGAGCTCTAACTGCTGAGCCACACCTCTAACCCCATTTTCTGCTGGTAATTTTTGAGATAGGGTCTTACTTCCTACTTAGGCCTGCACCTGGTACATTCTATGTTCAGCTTCCCAGGAGCAAAAAACACACACCACCACATACAGCTCTTCATTTAGAAGGGTCTTGTGAACTTTTCTGCTCAGGTTGACCTTGAACCCTGATTCCAATCATCTCAGCCTCTCAAGTAGCTAGGATTACAAGTATAAGCTATTGGTGCTAGCTGCATTTGTTCTTTGATTTACTCCTTCAATGCTTTCCTTGGGAGATTCCATCAAGAAATTTGACATTTACCATATGATCTTCAGTTCAAGTACTGCTTGAATGAAGAAACTGTATGCGAGAAGTCTCCTCCCATCACTTTCAACCTACATCTGCTTTATTTTTTCCTTCTCTTGAAGTTCCTAGTGCCATTTACTTTCTAGGTGTATTTCCTTACAAGAGCATACCAGCTTCTCAGCATACAACATCCATGTAATCTTGGAATTAATTAAGACCTGAAGTACCACCAGCAGCACTCACACTAATGGCTAATGGCTTACTGAGCCCCTACTATGCACCAGGCACTATTGTAGGCATTTTATTAGGTATTAATTTACTTAAGCCTTGTGATAGTCCTACAAAATGAAGACTATTATTGCCCTTACTTAATAGGTGCAGAGACAAGCACAGAGGCTAAGGACTCTGCTAGAGACCAGACAGCCAGCAAATGGCCATCCACTTTCACATGTAGCCATACTTCTGTCACCTACCAACTTTCCATAATCCAATATGATCATGATCTTTTGACCTAGTCTTCTCAACACTTAAAAACTGGGTTTTCATAATCCTAGCACTCAGGAGGCAAAGCAGGAAGGCTCACTGTGAGACCAGTCTGAGCTATCAAAAGACCCCCTGTTTCAAAAACAAAACAAAGCAAAATTAGTTCCTTTGCTTTAAAGATATGTAATTATCACAGCCCATTCTAAATCTTGAATATAACTAACTTAATAGTGCTGTGTCTGTATATTGTTCTACAGGGAAGAATATAGAACTTAGATTCTATAATTCTTTTAAAGATAACCTCTATTATAAGTATTGCTGGATTGTATGCCTACCAGGTTTTCCAGATGTACATTAAATTTAAATCCTTAGTTCTAAGTTAATTTTCACTGTCTGATAAAATATTATCTGAGCATGGATAAAAAAAATGAATTTTTGCAGCTTAGTGAGATAAGTCATTCATACTTTAACAAGGATATTTTAAACAGAGCTGGTTATTCCTGTAGGGAAACCATATTCAGATCAAACTAATTTCTTAAGTGACATAAAAGGAGTGAGTGCCTTTGAGGTATCTTACATAACTGACTGAGTGCTGATGGCTTGGGACTAGATGATGGAATAACAGAGAAAAGGGAAGCTAAATCTTTGAAATATTTTTTAAGAATTATAATTAAAAATCACAGTAAATATCACCTGCCAAGGTATTAAAGTGATTAAAAGCTTATTTTTTCATACTCCTATTGTGATAGGCTTTATAAACAAATAATTTTAGTACACTAACCTGTTAAACACCAGTAATTAGTTGAGAAAAACAAACACAAATGTTCTTGAAGAGAGAGCAAACTCTGAGGGAATTCAGTCCTCTGAAATTATGTTGCTGAAATAATTCTGGAAGACTCCTATCCCAAAATAAAAATCCCCTCTACATTATACTCCTGTTTTCTATTATCTACAACCTCTGTGGTAACTAATTGACAGGATTATTTGATAATATAGATGGGCCTGTTGTGGGTAAAACCCTCTGAAATATTTTGGATTTTCACCAGTAGCATCAAGTGCCTATTATACTTAGTGGATGGAAAGATACTGGATTGGCAGTAGCTTTACTATTAAGTAGTAATGGGATTTAGTATTATCATCTCTCTTCTTTGAACTTTAGCTTCCCATTCTTTCAAATACAGAAATGAGATTCAACGTTCTCCAAGGCCCATGCTAAAAAGTCCCACGTTCTGCAATTTTAAGTTATGATGATTTTGGACACTTTTGCACAAACAAGACTCTAAGGCTCAAATCCCATATAATAAACTAAAAATATGTACTAACCAGTGATATGGGAATAGGATCAATTTTTTCTTAAATCTCTCCCAACAGATCTATTATTGTTAAATTACTTTCTGTCTTGTTGTTCATAAGTCTGGCTCCAAGAAAAGAATAGAGCGATGCCATCTAGGGTATGAAGAGGATTGTATAATTCCAGCACTTGGGAGGTTGAGGCAGGAGAGTCATGAATTTGAGCCAAGTTGGGCTACATAGTGAGACTCTGCCAATATTTTTTTAAATTAAGTATTTAAGGCTAGATGCTGATGGCTCATGATTGTAATCCCAGCTGCTCAGAGGTTTGAGACGTCATGATCACAGTTGGAAGCCAGTCTGGCTTCTTCTTTCCAATTAATCACAAAAAGGTGGAAATGGAGCTGTGGCTCAAGTGTAGAGTGTTAAGTCTTGGGTGGAAAAAAAAAATCTCAGGGACAGCAACTCAGGCCCTGAGTTCAAGCCCCAGGACTGGCTTAAATGAAGAAGATGAAGTACATTAGGAAGCGTCCAACCTTCAGCCCTACATGATAATAGGAAGAAGAAAAGGGAATAGGGAATCGATAATGAGACTTAACTTTCTATTCCCTCTCAGGTTATAAACTGAGGTTTTGGAGATATGACGTGCCTAGATATATATAGGAAGTTTCAAGAAAATTCAAGATAGTCTGGGCATGCCTATAAAAGGTAAAGACCTCTAGGAACGGTGCTTTCAGCCTGGCAACATGTTCAACATGACACAGGGAGAGGAATGCAATGTTAGAGGAGGTGGCCCAAGAAGCCAGGGCAAAGTCTCATCAAGGCCTACATGGAGTATTCAGGAAGACCATACATGCCCACATGTGTCAGTGAGAAAATAGAGGGGTATTGTGGGAATCCATGGACCTGTCAAGACTTGGTGTCAAAGAAGATATACTGGGAATGTCCAGGGAACAAGTACCTCAGAACAGACTTCAGTGAAAGAAGACTGCATAACACTTCAAAGGAAGAGAAATAACCAGTTTTACCTTCGAGGCTAGCAGTTCTGTTATCTGACCATGCCAGCTACAATGGTAGAGAACAACATAAGGACTACCATTTGTGGTTTCCATTCCCTTCCTGCTGTCAAACCTTGTCACAGCAAAGCTCTCAGGTCTGCTTCCAGCCTACCAGTCACTGTGTGGATTAGAAAAAAGATACCCCATAAGATAGAGTAATGCAGAAGGAGTGAATTTGATCAAAGTACATTTTATGCATGTGTATTTATCACAATAAAATCCCTCAGTACAATTAATGTATGCTAATAAAATTAAAATAGTTAAAATCAGCTGGGCATGGTGGCTCAAGCCTGTAATCCTAGCCTCTCAGGAGACTGAGATCTGAGGTTCACAGTTCAAAGCCAGCTGGGGCACTTAAGATTGTGAGACTCTAAAATTAACTAGAAAACTGGAAGTGTCGTGGCTCAAGAGGTAGGGTGGTAGCCTTAAGCTGAAGAGCTCAGGAATAGCACCCAGGCTCGGAGTCCAAGCCCCACAACCAACAAAAAAATAAATATAAAACTGGGAAGTAGGGCTTGGCTCAAGGATAGGGCAGTAGCCTTGAGCTGAAGAGCTCAGGGACAGCACCCAGGCTAAGTTCAAGCCCCATGACCCACAAAAAAAAAAAAAAAGAAAGAGAAGAAAAGGAAAAAAAAAGAAAGGGTGCTTCTTTTCTCAAGACATTTTATTTTCAATGTATTGTCATTATAGAATAAGAAATGCCTTGTTGGATCACCACATGCTACTGTCATGGGCCAGAGAATTGTCATAATTGGTTAAAAAATTGGGGATATGCAAAATACCACCTATATACCTATATAAACTCTGCAATCTATACAGATTAAGAGTTAGGAAATATAACAAAATACAGCACTTCAGAAAAAAAAAGAGGGAGTGTGTGTGTATTTTAGGTTAAAATACAGAAATGAGCAAGCTATATTTTCTTTGTTCATCTCAATTAATGTAGGTAAATACTTGATTCCACCACACCAAAATTCTAATTTTATGACAGAGCCTGTTATCCAGGCTGTGGTTGAACTCATTATGTGGCCCTTTTTACTTTGAGCTTACAGAACTACAGACTTTTATGTGCCAAAGATTTTCCCTTTTATTATTTCCTACAGTTCTCATATATATTATGCAAATATGGAAAGAACTAATAAGTACTTGTTGAATAAAAAAGAAAATTCTTTTTGTTTAAAAGAAAGCAAATCCATGAGACAAAGGCCTAAAGATGAACCATTGTAACAGTGATATTCACAAGACAATATGTTGGAAATTAACTTTACACCTTGGGAGGGGATAAGGAAAGGGAAAGTGGGAGAAAACACAGGAAAGGGTAACAATGTTGAAGTAATGTACTCATTACCTTACAGATGTAACTGTAACCCCTCTATACATTATCCTGATAATAAAATTTTAAAAAAGAATGCAAATTCTTTGGAAAATCAGGATCATGGGCATACTTGAAATAGTTTTCCTGTACTTTTATTTTTTTTCTCTATTTTTTAACTAAATATAAAATTTTAGTCATTTGCCTCTAACAAACTGGAAAGTGCTCAGGGCCTCAGCACTGTCCTCAGACTTTCCTCAAGCTCTACCCTTGAGCCACAGCACCACTTCCAGCTTTTTTCTATGTATGTGGTACTGAGGAATCGAATCCCGGTCTTTGTGCATGCCAGGCAAGTACTCTACCACTAGGTCAAACCACTATGTTTTTGAAAGGAAAATTTCTATGTAAATCTCTCTTCTGGGCCAAAACTCATACATTTTAAATGAGTATCAACTAGTTGAGCTTCAGTTTTGCAAGTTTACATATGTATACAATGTATCTAGATCACACTCACCCTGTTTTATCCCCTTTCCTTCCCCATGACAGTTTTAACAAGACTGTTTTATTTTCACCGGAAAGTTTTGAAATCACTTACTTCTTAAAAACGGAAAACAGTATTATGTATCATAAAATAAATTCTTATTTGTGCGTGAGGGGGAGGGAAGTTATCTTGAAAGGTCAAGTAATTTGTCTAGGGTCCCACATCAAATCTGGGGTCAAACAGCACACAGTACCAGCTCACCTCTTCTTGCACCTCTCCCTTTCCAAAATACATATATTTTTCTCTTAGCCTGCCTTCATCATGCTTTGTAATGGCTTATCTTACACCAAGACAAGCAATGGATGAAACTCAAATGAGAAACCACTGAATGGTCTTCAAACAAGAAAATCCAGCCGTAAACTGTTATTTTTACCATCCAAAAATCGTTAAACCAAAAAAAAAAAAAAACCGAGAGAAGGGGAATTGAAAAAAAATTATAAATATATATCTTTTTCAGTTCTCACAACCAGCAGGCAGGGAATAAGAACGCCTTTTCCTTGGGGAGAGATTATGCTGAGGGGACCAAATACAGACACAAAAGGTAATTCCACATGGGGAGGGGGGGGGGTTGGTTCTTTTCCCCTGAGTTTGTGAGAGCTTAAAAAAAAAAAAAAAAAGTAAATCACAAAAACAAGATCAACCTCAACACACTGACTTTGCTTCTCGCGTCTGTTTTCTTTCCGAACGTTACGCAGACCCCCTTCTCAAACCAAAACCAAACCCACACCGAACAAAGGTCAAAACCTAAAGGTTTCGACGACGACGATCCGGGGAGCCGACTCCAAACTTGGTTGAACAAGCTCAAAGCTCCACGGACGAAAAAAAAAAGTAGATCGTCAAGATTTGCCAATACCCTTAGCTGGGCGAAAGGGCACAGAATCTTTAGCGCTCCCTACAGCTCAGCTTTTGAACCTACCGGGTCGAGAAAACTTGTTACCAACGATCCACTCTCTTGCTCCACTTTAATTTTTATTTTTCCTACGAAAAAAAAAAAAGAAAGAAAGAAATCGGGTGAAGGTTGGGGCGGCGGGAAGGAGGAGGAGGAGGTGGGGGAGGCCGAAACGGCGCAAGGATTAATCACTTCTCCCCATTACATCAGCAGCCCCCGCCCTTCCCTCCGAACAACCTCCTCTTCCCGGCTCGGTCGCTACGCACTGGCGCTCCTTCGCCTACCCCAGCTCTATTATATGCCCTGATACCTCCCCATTATCACCCGCCCTTCCACACTCCCCACCCCCCCCTCTTTTCCTCCACCCTCCCCTTCCACCCCAGCTTGGCAAGGAGGAAACTCGAGAGGAAACAGGGCGTTGAAGGAAGGGACTTCACGATAAGAGCGGAAGTGCCATTGGCCCGGAGGTTGTATGGGCGCTTCCCATTGGCCACCGGACCCGGAATCCCCGCCTCCGTACTCCCCGCCCACCCACCCCTCCCCCCCCCCGCCCCGCGGCCCTCCCCCGCGCCCCTGGCCAGCCCCGCGGCGGGGAGGGACCGACTGGGCGAGAGCCGAGGCTCCGGCGGTGTCAATGGCTCCTCCTGCCACGGAGCAGCAGCAGCAGCAGCGGCAGCAGCAGCGGCGAGGGCGACCGGGCTGAGGAGGAGGAGGAGGAGGAAAGGCTCCTTTAAGGAGGAGGAACGACGACGCCTCTTTTTCCCTCTATCTCCTCCCTTTACACCCATTTCCCCTTCGCCGAGGAGAGAAGGGAGGGAGGGGGAGGAGAGAGAAGAGGCCGAAGAAAGAGAAAAAATTCCTCGCAGAAATCTCTTTCAGGGGGTGTGGGGGGGGAGGAAGAGGGAGAAAAGAGAGCCGGGCGCCCCCCGCTCCCTCCCTCCCTGCTCTCCCTCTCTGCTCCCTCGCCCGCCCGCCCGCCTACTCCCCCCGCCGCCGGAGACGCCGCTCGGGAGCCGGCGGGACCCGGGTCTGTCTCCTCGGCCGCCGCCGCCGCCGCCGCCGCGCCTCGCCGGGGGAGCCCCGAGCGGGCGGACGCCCTTTCTTTCTTTCTCTCGCTGCGCCCGTCTTTCTGTCTCCGTCCCTCGCGGCCGCCCCGCCCGGCGGCCTCGGCCTTCCCCGTGCGCCAGGGCCCGCCCGGCCGACCTCGCTCGGGCTCCGCGGGTCTCCCCGGCCTTTCCCCCGGACTCGGGGTCCCGCTCCGTCTCCCCTTCCCGCTCCCTTCTCTCCCCCGGCGCCCCTCTCCTTCCTCCCCCCTCCCCTCCCGGCTCTCCGGCCCCGGCGATCGCCGCGCGTGTGCGCGTGAGACTGTGTGTGTCCCTCCGCCAACGCCGCCACCTCAGCCCGGCAAATGAACTCCGTCCGAGCCGCCAACCGGAGACCCAGGCGAGTGTCGCGGCCGCGCCCGGTGCAGCAGCAGCAGCAGCAGCAGCCCCCGCAGCAGCCGCCGCCGCAGCCACCCCAACAGCAGCCCCCGCCGCCGCCGCAGCAGCAGCCCCCGCCGCCGCCGCAGCAGCAGCAGCCCCAGCAGCAGCCGCCACCGCCGCCACCGCCGCCTCCGCCGCTGCCTCAGGAGCGGAACAACGCCGGCGAGCGGGGTAAGGCCGCCGCGCTCCCACCCGCCGTGCTCGGGCGCCCGGCCCCGCCGGGGCGCTGCGGGCGGGGAGGCCGGGCGGGAGGGCGGGCGGGTGGGGGCGGCCTGCGCGCCCCGGGGATGGGAGACGCAAAGGCCGGGCGGAGGCGGGTCCCGAGGTGCCGCAGTGTCAGCCCCGGGGACCCGGACGGGGCCCGGCCCGGCCGGCAGGAAAAGCCGCGGCTTCCCGACTCGCTCGGGCTCTAGGTTCAGGCCGCGCTTTGTTTGGTTTCGGGGGCTCGGCACCCTCCACCCCCCGCCCCTTCCCGGGGCTTCCCGGCTGGCTCGCGCACCCCGCGGGAGTCTGTTGGCGGCTGGGGAGGGGGAGGGCGGGGGAAAGGTGGGAGTTCTCCTTTTTCTGCCGCCTCCCCGGGTCTGGGCTCCCCCCGGTTTCTCCGGGTAGGTGTGTGTGTGTGTGGAGGGGGGAACGGCTGGGGGTGGTGGGGTGGGCTGGGGAACTTGTTTTATCCCCCCGTCTCCCCGGGTAGCCTCCTCTCCCGTGCCGGAGAGGGAGAGGGGTTCGAGGGGTCGGTGGTGTTGGCCGGGGGGGGGGGGGGGAACAAGTTCCCCCGCCTCCCCCCTCCGGTCACGGGGTAGGGGGAGCCGCGACTCCTCTTTGGCGGCCCCACGATGTTTGCTGCGCAGTTCGCCTACAGTTACAGAACCCCTGGGAAGGGCCCGTTAAATCGAGACCTTTAAATAAATATCGAATCCATCGGCCATTTCCAGCCCCCTCCCTCGTGTGCAGTGCAGTTACCCTTCCGCTCGGGCGGCACCCCCCTCCCCTGCCGTCCCCTCCGCCCGCGGTGCCCCCCTCCGCCGCCCGCCGGGGTCCGGACACCCCTCTCCCGGCCCTGGCCCCGGGGGTGGAGAGTGTGTCTGTGTCTGTGCGCGCGTGTGCACGCGCGTGTGTTGTGACCAAGGCCTAGTGAAATGTGTCATTTGGACCCAACCGTGCAGCGCTGTCTGGTAACCACCATTGTCTGAGGGCTGAGGCTCCCCGGGGTTGGATTCCTGCTTTCACGAAAATAATGCTCAGTTCTCCTCGCGTGATACAGTTACTTGGAGATGTTTGTGAAATGTGTATGTGTGTGTGTGTGTGTGTGTGTGTCGGGGGGGGGTTGCACGTTCATCTTCCAACACAACTTCTCTTGATTAGCTGCTTTCTGTTGAGGTGGTGGAGGTCAGTGCCGTATTTTTCTGCGTGGTGGTTGTTTTAAGGAGAAGTGTTAGGAGACATTTTCGCATGTTTTAGGTTAATTTTAACATGCCTTGGTTGTCACACCTCCTTTGGTTAAGAGGACTGAGATTAAATGTATTTTTTAGATTATGCCTTCTAACCTGAAGAACTGTTACATTGTTGTAGCTAATCAAAACCTTTAACAAGTAAAGAAGATCGTAATCTGAAAAATAGTTTTAATAGCTTTGCATTGGTCACTGTTCAGATAGTGTGAGAAAGCAGTTTGCTAACTTGAAAGAAGGTAATGTTTCAAGCCAGTTAGAGGTCTTGTGCAACATAATTGGTAAATATGTTTTTGATTCTTTGATGTGCTCACCTTTTTTTTTATAAATTAAAAATCTGTAGTCTTATCACTTCTTTTTACACATATATGTCAGAGTTCCTCTGGTAGTCCATACAAGTAATATTTAGATCTTAAGAATTGGCTCCATAGGAAAGCTTGCATTATTTTTAGAAAACAATGAAGTAAATTTTTGAAATGATAGAGTTTAACATTAAGAATCCTGTAGTTACAGGAAGCTTTTTGAAGATGTAATAATTTGATAATATTAGCAAAGCATCAAAATATGTCAGCAAAACTTAATTTACTTCCATTGTGTTTTTTAAGTGTTTATTCTACATCTCCATATCATGATTTGCATGTAATTTCAAACCTCGCCAAGTTATTCTTGGGACATTTTTCTTCGTTCATAATTTCTACCTACCAAAGACAATTTCTACTTATTAATGTAGTGGTGGTTATTATTTACATATTAGAGTGTCAGTTTTCCTTTTATTGATGTTTAAAAATTGACAATTTGTCAATTCATGAATTAGAAATTCAGGATGTACCTAACCAATAGTAAATGAAACCACACTAGAATTATTGCTTTGCTGCGGTGAGTAGAAACTATTCTGGAGACTCATGTTGGTATAGTGGGGGAAAAAACTTACTGATGCCTTCAGGAAAAATTGTATGTGTCTTTCAGAGGGCAAATAAACGCCCTCAGAATAACTAAAACACCAAGATGAGTTAAAGAGAAAAGCAGTTAAGGTTTTGCCTGCCTGTATAAAGACATAATTCTTTGAAAAACTCTTGTTTTGATTATATATTTAAAATATACAGTTCACATACTAATAAGTTAGCTAAAATGTTCTTAAAGCTTACATGAAAGAAAGAAAATCACTTTCTAGTTTGGAGAAGTTTTTATTATTGATATTTGAGAATGTGTAGGATTTAATAATTGTCATAAGCTAATTAAGGAACCAAAGCTAGCAAGTATTTGCTGTTGGCTAGCTTTCTTTTCTGGCCTTTTTCTGACTCTTGATGAATTTGTAATTCTTGCATTAGTCTTGGGTAGAGTTACATAATAGTGGATCAGACAGCTTTCCAGGTAGGGAACTAAAGAGAGTTACTGTTTGTACAAAATTTAGTTTACTTTATATATATTCACATAGTTAAAATGAAGCTGCACTTTAGACTTTATAATAACTGGCTATTTAGTTACACTTTTTTCAAACAAAATTTCTGTCCAGCTGGTTTTTAGCTGCTTCACATGCACAATTTAATTGCATAAAAACTGTCAGTTCTACCAAGTATATATACATGATACATATGTGTGTTCTATATGTACATGTACAAATATTTACACACACATATATTTTCTCTTAAATGTACTGGTCAGCATTTGAAGAAAGGAAACTGCCTTTTTTGTTGTTGTTTTGTAGGGCTTGAACTCAGGGGCCTAGATGCTGTCCTTGAGCTCTTTTGCTCAAGGCCAGCAATCTTCCACTTTGAGCCACTTTGCCACTTGTGGTTTTTGAGTGGTAAAGGATCTGAATTTCCCAGGTACTTTTCTGCCCTGACTATCTTTGCACTGTGATTCTCAGATCTCAGTCTCTTGAGTAGCACTGGTGCCTGCTAGAAACAGTCTTTTAAGAATAAGATAGGCTTCTCTCAAAAGAAGCCATCCATTGGAATTCTTCCATATCACATTGGGAAAGATCGGTCTGGGCATTTTATGGGATGTTGTCTTTAACCATATTATCTGACGTGGTCCACTGTCTTTAGACTGAATACTGATCATTAGCTTTCAGTTATCTTAAGTTTCACATGTTACTTTTAGGCTCATACAAAATAATTTTTGTTCCATATAATCAAATTTTTGATAACTCATTTCATGTTTTGATAAAACTGAAAGTATATGTTGGATTTTTTTATAATTTGTTTTGTTTGTATATTTTATATTTTTTAGTTGACAAATTATCACATACTTAAAAGGTACTATTTCAGTATGTAAATTGTATGTGTGCACATTATGAACTTTTCAAATGAGCATATCTTCTCACATTTATCAGTTACCATTTCTTTGTGATGAAAATATTCAATATTCTTTTTTCTAGCTTTTCTTTGAAACACATAGAACATTATTGTAGTCACCTCAGTGAGTAGTAGAAAACCAAAGTTTATTTTTCTTTTCTAACAAGAAGCTATGTTTTCTCCATCCTTCAACTCTCTTTAATCTCTAATAATGACAATTCTACACTGCACTTCCTTGAGATCAACAACTTTTTTAGGTTGCATACATGAACAAGCCCATGTGGTATTGTCTTTTTGTGTTTGGCTGAAGATAATGAAGTCTGTTCTACCCATATTGTTACTGTTAACTTTTTTTTTTTAATGACAGGATTTCACCCCTTTTTTCCTGGCTGAATAATTGTATATGTGTGTACGATATATACATAAGTGTATGCCATGTTTTTACCTATTAATCAGTTATAGACAATTAGATTGTTTCCAGACTGTTGTGAATAGTATGCAATAAACATGAGAGTATAAATGTTTTTAGATAGGAGTTTCATTTCCTTTTTTGTTATTTGTATATATGTTATATTTATTTATATATTATATACATATATATATATATTTTTTTTTTTTTTTTTTTTTTTTGCCAGTCATGGGGCTTCAACTCAGGACCTGGGCATTTTCCTTAGATACTTTTTGCTCAAGGCTATAACACTGCCAGTTGAGCCACAGCACCACTTCTGGATTTTTCTGAGTATGTGTTCCTGGGGAAATTGAACCCAGGGCTTTGTGCATGCTAGACGAACACTCTACCACTAGGCCACACTCCTGGCCCCTGTTTTATATGTTTAAAGGATTTAGCTTTTTACCCTGTTCTGCCAAATTTATTTATCCTTGAAATCTTTTGTATTTCTTTTGTAGAAATATGGGGGGAACTTGGAAATTTTCAGAAGCATTGTATGTATACTCTAACTTGTTTTATTTGTTAAAATTAATTTCTGTTTAGCTTGACATAGGAAGTAGAAGCAGGAGGATTGTATGAGTTAGGCTAATCAGTTCCGCTTAATGAGATATTACATAATGACCCCCCCATATCTCCCCCCAATTAAAGCCAGGTGCTGTTGGTGGCTCACATCTGTAATCCTAGCTACTTGGGAGGCTGAGATTGGGAGATTGTGATTCAAAGCCATCCCAGAATGGAAGATCTATGAGACTCTTACATTCATTTAGTCACCAGAAATAGAGGCTGGGTGCGTGTGGCTCATGCCTGTCGTCTAGGTACTTGGGAGTACTGAAATTTGGGGAATCTGTTTGAAGCCAGCCTGGGTAGCAAAGTCCATAAGACTCTCATCTCTAACCACCAGAAAGGGAGAAATAGAGGTATAGCTCAAGTAGTAAATCTCGAGCTTTGTGCAAAAAAATCTTAAGGACCAGAGTTTCATGCCTAGAGAGTGGCACAAAAAGAAAAATAAAAAACCCCACATGTATGGCTCAAATGTTAAAATGTTCTCCTTCCACAGAAAACTAAGGGGCAGTGGTCATTATAGTTGTGCACTTACGCATCCACAAATGATATTTCTGTGGATGTTTTTGAAGGTAGGTGTGATTTTTTTCTGGGTACTAGAAAATTACAGGACTATTTGAAGTGCTAAAAATGTAACTATAAGATAGTTACAATGTAATTAAATACCTGTACCTTATGTTAATACATCTTGCTATAAATTTATAGTTGAAAGTAATTTTGTTGTGTAAAGCTTAAGCCTCTCTAGTCTCATACTTGCAAAAATCCTGCCTGTGGAGGCTGGGCAGGGTAGCACACACCTATAATGCCTGCTACTCTGTAAAGTAGACGAGGACTATTATGTGAAGTTTCCCATCAGCCAGAACAAAAGGATCTGTGAACCCCCATCTCAACAGATAAAGCTGGGTATGATGGTATTTCAGGCATCCCCTACTCCACCCTGGGCCAAAATGGAGACTTTCAAAATAACTAGAGCAAAAAGGGCTGAAGGTAATGGCTCAAACAGCACAGTACCTTCCTGAGAACCTCAAAGGCAAAGTTGAAAACCTTAATATGACTTCTCCATAAAAGCAAGTGGGGCTGTGATATGGTTTAACTGGTAGAGCGTGTCCTTAAATGCCAGGCTTAATACTAGTACCACCAAAAAAGAAGGGAGGGGGTGGAAACAAGATAGAAAACTCATCTATGAAATTAAACCAATATGGTGTTGTAGTCATGTGTGCTTTTTTTTTTTTTTTTGCCATTTGTGGGGCTTGAACACAGGGCCCCAGTAGTGTTCTTGGATTTTTTTCCTCAAGGCTAGAGCTCTACCCTTGAGCCAACTACCACTTCCAGTTTTTTCTTTTCTCTATGTGGTTCTGAGGAATCAAACCCGAGTCTTCGTGCATGCTAGGCAAGCACTCTACCACTAAGCCAAATTCCCAGCCTTACATACACTTTTTATGTAATGGTTCTCCCTTCAGGTTTTCATTTTGCTCATAGAACTGCAGCCTTTAATAGTGGAATTTTGGACAAGAAACACGATACTTCCTATTTGAGAAATCAAGTGCTCTGGGGCAGTACTCTCCCATCTGGTGCCTTTACCTTCATAGTAAATCCTGTGGGAGAATATGAGAAAAATGTCAACCCTTTGCCCCTTTTTTTTGGTAGTGGGCCTGGGTACCGTCTCCACGTTCTTCAGCTCAAGGCTATGCAAGCACTCTACCACTAGGTCAAACTACCATCCTCCCTTTCATTCCCCCCACCCCCCAACACAGCCTGCTTTCTCATAGCTTAGAAATTGAGAAAAAGCCTGTAATCTCGGCATTCAGGAGGCTAAGGCAGGAGTATCACAAATTCAAAACAGCTTGGTAAGGAATACAAATGGAGTAGTATCAGTGTTAAAATTTTTGTAGTGAAGCCTCAAGATTATCCCCTGTATTATTTTTCTTTCTTTAAAATTCTGACAAACCCAAGGAAAGACCACTATCTAGCTTGGAATTAGCCATATAAGACAAAAACAACTACCATAGATTCTAACCTGTTAGTAAGGACTCCCTTCCCCCAGTCTTCTCACATAGATTTGGCAGAATTCAAGGTTAGTAAGTACAGTTGTTACTCAGAATCAGGGGATCTGGTTCTAGGATACTCAAGATCTCCATACCAAAATCTGTATACGTTCAAGTCTCAGTGACTTGGTAGCCAGGTGTGGTAGCTCACACCTGAAATCCTAGCTAATCAGGAGGCTGAGATCTGAGGATCAAGGTTCAAAGCCAGCCAGGGCACAAAAGGACCTGAGACTCTTATCTCCAGTTAACCTCTAGAAAACCAGAATGTGGAGCTTGGCTCAAGGGTAGCGCGAAAGCCTTGAGCTGAAGAGTGAAGAGCTCAGGGACATCGCCCAGGCCAAGTTCAAGGCCCATTACCCACACATAAAAAAAAAAATGACATGGTAGAGAATTTGTATATAGCCTATACATATCCTCCCAAATTCTGTAAATTATCTCAAAATGACTTAAATTACCTACTATAATGTAAATACAATGTAAATGGTTGTTCTACTGTCTTTTTAGGGGAAGAATAACAGATAAAGGTTGTTTATGGTAGCTTTTCATTCCAGACACAAGACACAACTTTCCCACCTAAATATTTTCAGTTGGTTGACTATAGGGATATGATGGAACCCATAGATATTCAGGAACAATTGTATTTTATCAGCTTTCCCTTCCCTGAAGTATCTTAACATTGAAAATAACCATCTGTGATACTAAGTATCAGTGTGCAGTCTCATCTTTCTGTTCCTAATAAGATACCCTTATTTTTTGTATCTGTCTTCCCACTTAACCTCTGAAGCATTGTTTGGTTTTGCCATCCTGGGGCTTATACTCAGGGCCTGAGCACTAACCTTGGCTTTCTCAAGGCTAGAGCTCTACTAGTTGAGCCACAGCGCCACTTCCAGCTTTTTCCTATGTATGTGGTACCAGGGAATCGTACCTGGGTCTTTGTGCGTACAAAGCAAGTACTCTACCAGTAGGCCAAACTCACAGCACCTGAAGCATTGTTTACTTTTTACTAAGTAACTCTTAATGTTGATTTCTTTTTCCAAAAACTTTTTTTTTTTTTAAACTTAGGGCCTTAAGCTCATGCTCCAACTTTTTCCATACCTCCATTCTGGATCTTCTTGTTAATTGGAGATAATTCTACTTGGGTTTAACTTCATATCACGATCCTCAAATCTCAGCTTCCTGAGTAGCTAGGATTATAAGTATAAGCCACTTATAAGTGAGGGCCTGGTTTGAATTGCATTCTTCTAAATCACACAGATCAGTATTAGAGAGTAATGGTGAAATACTATCTTAAACTGCAGTTGAGAAGGATATGTTAATTTAATGCCACTGTTTGTTGAGTCCTTTGGTTTTACCTTTTTCAAATAACTTGATTATTGTAGATCTGTCTCAAGAAAAGAATACATTGATTGACCAGGATATATTTTTCCTGCGTGTTAATGAGATCACTAAGCACTTACCATACAAAGAAGAGTAGATTTCCCCTGAATTACTCATAAGGTCTGAATAAAGAATGTTAGATCATTTTAAATACTCTAGTGCAGGAGGGGGAAAGTGTGAGTAAAATAGTATTAGACTTTAATAGCAATTTTGACTTGTTTGTGGACAGTTCTTTTCTTGTCAGAGTTTTTGAGTTTGTTTCATGAGTAACTTGGTGTTTTTGTTTCTTTTTTAATGTTTAGCTAACAGAAGGTAGCTGCTTAATTTTAATCTTTAAAAAATAGAGAAATGAAACTAACTTCCTTTACATAATTTTAGTTTAAGGCAAGTATTGAAATATATTTTACTTTGAAAATTAATATATTAGTTGCATTTGTTTTCATTTTAAAACATCTACAAAAAGTTCTGTATGATTATTGCTTAGTCTCCCCATTTGGACATTGTGAAATTATGTTCAAAAGAGTGGAGAAGTTTTAAAAACTTTTTTTCCTGTTTGGTGACTAAACATGAAAAGCCAAAGTAATAATTCTATATCTTACAAGGAAATAAAAAGTGCCCATTCGTGTGTGTGTGTGTGTGTGTGTGTGTGTGTGTTATAAATGAAAAGAATGCCTACTTTTCTGTTTTCTCAACCTAAAAATTACTTGGAGTGGAAATAAGAATTCGTGCTTTAAATTATTTTTCGAGTCATAATGGTAATCTTAATTTCACTGTTTTCTCCTAATAAGCAATGACACTTTTTCCAGTTGGCTGAGCTCTGAGTTGTGGTAAAATCCTTTTTAAAGGTTTTTCCTGACCAGGAGTTTGGCCTAGTGGTAGAGTGTTTACCTAATATGCACGAAGACCTGGGTTCGATTCTTTGGTACCACATACGTAGAAAAAAAAAAAGCTGGAAGTGGTGCTGTGGCTCAAGTGGTAGAGCTCTAGCTATGAGAAAGCCCAAGGACAGTGCTTAGGCCCTGAGACTAAGACTGGCCAAAAAAAAAAAAAAGTGGATAAAGGTTTTTCTTTAGCATGGACTTGACTGACCACTATATGGGTTCAACCCATGGGTTAAAGCATAATAAAATAATTATTAAATTAAGATTAGTTTGTTTTGTCTACTTGACTTGGATTCAAATGCTTTCTTGCCTAGTGTTCAGCATTTAATATTTTTTCTATACCTAAGCATTGATTTTGTATCTTACATACATAGTGCACATACAAATAAGAACATGTGGCTTTGTAAGAATCTAGCACTTGGGAGCTGGAGTAGAGAAAGATCATTATTTTTCACTTGCTATTTTTTTTTTTTGCCAGCTCAGGGCCTGAGCACTGTCGTTGGGCTTTCTCAAGGCTAGAGCTCTACCACTTGAGCCTCAGCACTACTTCCTGCTTTTTTTTCTATGTATGTGATACCAAGGACTCTAACCCAGGTCTTCGTGCGTGTTAGGCAAACACTCTACCACTAGGCCAAACTCTCTGGCCCAGTCTTGCTATGTTTTATTACAGACAGGATTGGTGACATATCACTATTGATTGTTTCTTTCCACATAGTTTTATATTTTGGAGAAGAAAAAAATCAGATTTTTAAGAATTAAAAGTGAATAGAAGCCAAGTGTTGGTGGCTTATGTCTATAATCCTTGCTACTCAGAATGCTGATGACTACTTCCCAAATTTTGGTACTTTAGGCCCAGATAGGTGAAAAGGCGATTTGGAAAAACTTGATTGGGTAGGTGTGCTTCTTTAGAGGTACATACTTAGGAGGAAAGCCACATAACATTATAGAACTGATTTTCTAATTATGATTCTAATAACTGATTTTCTTTTTTTGTGTGTCGGGGTGGGGAAGTCCTGGCCCTTGAATTCAGGGCCTGTGTACTTTCCTTAGGCTTTCTCAAGGCTAGTGCTCTACCACATGAGCCACAACATTATTTCTGGCTTTTTCTGTATATATGGTACCACTTGAGCCTCAGCACTCAGACCTGGAATTGAACCCAGGTCTTGACCACTAGTCCAAACTCCCAACCCTAATAACTGATTTTCTACCTCTACTTTATTCTTGCAGTTTCCTTAACTGGCCTTCCTCCTTTTCTTTTTTCCACATGACTTACTTTGGGGTTGAAAACAGGGATGGAGAGAAAATTAGAATTGGAACTGGTAAGAGAGGTACTGTATGGGTCATTTGAATTAGCAGTGTTGATGTAGATTGGATAAATCTTTTTATCCTTCCTTCCCATAATAAAGGCCATACATAGCGTAACTGTGTAATTAAATTACAAAAATATTATATTAATCTTTTAAAATTAAGCCTGTAATTATAGTAAGTGCACAAATGGTATGCAGCTTGATGGCACTTCACAAAGTGGACGTGGTTATATAACCAGTGATACTTAGAGTAAGAATTGAAATACTACCAACATCCTAGAAGTCTTCCTTGAGGGTCCTATCAGTTACTACTCCCATGCTTACCATCTAAATATTACTTGGATAAGTTGTCATTAATAGTCATCCAATGTATTCCTTGGTGACTGGCTTCTTTCCTGTAAAATTTGTTTGTGAACTTCATTCATGTAGTTGCTTGTAGCATTAGTTTAAACAAATTTTAAAAAATTGTTATGTGAAGGTGATAAACAGAGGGATATGGTTACATTAGGCAAAATGTACATTTCTTTTTGGACAGTGTTCTACCTTCTTTTGTACTCTGTTTTCCCCTCCCATCCTCCACCCACAAGTTATATAATTCATTTTCAGCATAGTGTCCAGTGAGTACTTGCATTGCATTTTTTTTACACTTTCTCCATCCCGTTTCTGTGCTTCCTTTACACTCTGTTGATTTTTTATGCTGATTAATATTATATTCTTCAATTGATGAACATAGACATAAACATAAAATTGGTTTGTGTTTGAGTGTCAACAGTAGTGCTGATGTAAATATTCTTACATGTATCATCTTTGATAAGTACTTGCTTATGAGTTTTATATCTGAGTATACAGTATTGCTTACATTTTCACAAAGATAGAACTTCCATTTGCTTTACCAGATACACAAAATACAGAGTTTTAAGACATGAGTGTGATCTCTCCTCTTAATAAGTTGTAGAATGGGGTGCTGGTGGCTCACGCCTGTAATCCTAGCTACTCAGGAAACTGAGATCTAAGGATCTCAGGTCAAAGCCAGTTTGGGCACAAAAGTCCCAGAGACTCTTATCTCCAGTTAACCATCAGAAAACTGGAAGTGGAGCTGTTGCTCAAGTGGTAGAGTGGTGGCCTTGAGCTGAAGAGCTCAGGGATAGCTCCCAGGCCCAGAGTTCAAGCCCCACGACCCACCTAAATAAACTAAATAAAGCGATTGACAGGAAAGGATGAAATTACTTCAAACATTAGTATAGTACATTTATTTTGTTTTTAATTTCTTAGTATACCTGCTTTGTTTTCTCTATCAGTTCAATCTTGGCCCTACCAGTTAATCTACAAAAAAGAACAAAAACAATGGGAGTAGACCAGCATGTTCTCCATTTTCATATTAACAGATAGCCACATTTAGTATTAGAATATGCTGAAGTGTGATGTTATTACAAACATGTTTTTGATTCTTCTCACTGCCACCACCACCCTCTGACCCCTGGACTTCTTTTGAGAGGCTGTCTCTGAACTTCTGGACTGAAGCAATCCAAGCTCCTGAAAGTACCTGGAACAGTAGGTGTGTGCTGCTCTGACTAGCTTACATGCTAAAATAGTTCACATAAAAAAGTGTTTGCAAGTATGTCAAAGTTTGCTTATCTCAACTACTAGGGAGTTGGAAGCACAAGGACCAAAAGCAAGTTTTAGATCAGCTTGGACAACTGAAGACCCTGTCTCAAAAATATTTTTTTTTTTAAGTTGGATGTAGTTCAATGGTTTTGGTTCAATTTTCAGTACCTTTCTTTAAAACACACACACACACACACACACACACACACACACACACACACACACACGCACAACAAAAACTAAAAAATTTGGTTTTCAGGGCTTCATTCATATTAAGCAAGTGCTCAACCACTTGGACCACACCCCCTGTTTATTTATGGTTTGCGTGCATGTATATATGCATGCATGCGTGTGTGTATGTATGTATGTATGTATGTATGTATGTATGTATGTACGTGCGCCAGTACTGGGGCTTTAACAGGACCTGGGCACTGTTCGTTAGCTTTTTCACTCTACTGGCTCTCTACCACATTAGCCAGAAACTCCACTATCAGCTTTTTAGTGGTTAGTTGGAAGTAAGAGTTTCATGGACTTTGCTGCTTGAGGTAGCTTCAGACTATCATTCTTGGATCTCATAGCTAGGATTTCAAGTGTGAGCCACTGTTAATTCGCTGTATTTGTTTTTGAGAGATATAAGATATACTCCTGATTAAATAAAAGACCTGTGAAAACGGGAGGTCTGCCTTTTTTTGTTTTCATTAACATTGGCTGTACAAGAGATTTCTCTGTATATATGCAATGTATTATAATCAATGTCCTCTATCACTCTTCCTTAATCTCTTCCCCCTTCCTAAAGTAATTTCATCAGGTTTCATTGTTTGGAGTTCATATAAGCCACTATCTATTTAGACCATATTCATCATTTATCCTTATTAGCCCAGTTCCCTCTTACTAGTACTCCCCTACCAAAGTTTGTTTCCCTATTTCCCCTTCTCCCACTCCTTTTGATCAATAGCTTTCATTGAGAGTCTTTATATCATTTCCATATGCAGTTGGATTGTACTTCAAAATTATTCATCTTTTTCAAACCCTTTCTACCCAAGTCATTCATACATGTATTTCAAAGATGGAGGTATTTAGACGGAAGCTGGGTTCCAACAACATGAATGGATAGAGATTAGTATATATACCCTGTGGAATTACATAGCCATAAATGAAAATAAAATGTCATATGCAGAAAAATGGGTGAAGCTGGAGGACATCATGTTGAATGAGACAAGCAAAGCTCAATTGTTTCATGTGGAAGCTAAACCTAAAATGCTTACATGTTCATGTGTATATGAATTTGTACCTGTATACATAATTTTAGATAGAGAAATATAGAGAGATGGGGTGGGGAGAGAACATAGGGCTCTGTTTTTATTTTTTATTTATTTATTTATATATTTTCTTGCCAGTCCTGGGCTTGGACTTTCTCAAGGCTAGAGCTCTACCACTTGAACCTCAGCACCACTTCCGGCTTTTTTCTATGTATGTGGTACCGAGGAATCGAACCCAGGTCTTCATGCATGCAAGGCAAGCACTTTAACCACTAGGCCTGTTTGTAAAGAAGTACTTTGCTTTGAAACTGATAATACATAGCTTTAAATACAAAAGGATGGTTTCATTATTTCAAGTCTGCTTTTCAAGCAGTACTAACAGTTGATCTTTTTTGTCCATAAAAATTTGGTAGAGAAGGCCATCTCTTTTTATTTTTAAGTTTATTTTTAATTAATTTATCTTTTTTGTTGGTGGTGAGGCTTGACTCTGGCTGCACCTAGGCCCTGTCCCTGAGCTCTTTAGCTCAGGGCTACTGCCCTACCCCTGGAGCCACAGTGCCACTTCCGGTTTCCTAGTGGTTATTGGAAATAGGAGTCTCACGGTCTGTAGTGCCGGGACTGGCTTTGGGCTCATGGCCTGAGCACTGGCCAGGGACTTTGAAAAAGTCTAGCACTCTACCACTTGAGCCTCAGCACCACTTCAGCTTTTTTCTATGTATGTGGTACTGAGGATTGGAACCCCGGTCTTTGTTTATGTTAGGCAAGCACTCTAGCACTAGGCTAAACCCCAGGCCTCCTGAGACACTTTCACAATTCTTTGTGTGTTTGTTGTGTTGCTAGTATAGGGGTGTGGAGTTGTGAATTTGTTAGTTGCTACAATGTATACATAGTTTTGCCTTTATGAAATTTGAAGTTAAGCTGAATTTAAATCAGTCTGAAGATTTAGGTGATATGCATATAACAATACTGTTTTCATTAATTTGCTGCTTTTGATAGTTTTTTTTTTTGCTTAACAAATAAAAAGAAATTTTCTATTGACACTTGTATCGATACTTTATTTCCTGAGCCAGCCTATATTTTTCAGCCTAAGTCATTTGCACTTGTAGTTCAAAGATGGAGATATACTAATAGATTTAGACTTAGATTCAGATTTCATCTGTTTTAATATCTCCAGTTTTGTGTGTATGTGTGTGTTTGTATAACTGAAGTTTTCATGTGTAACCTTAATTCTTAGAATGTAAAACTAGTCTTTTCGAGCGCTGTCAGATTAATTTTTTTATTAGGTTTGGTATGACCCCTTGTTATCTGATAATATGTTCTGCCCTATTTATTGAATTACCATTGTGTCAAACTTCAGAAGGTGTTTCAGTCCAACAACTAAGTGAAACTGTAGCATTTTTTAGCTAGGCACCTGTAATCCTAGCCACTCAGGAGGCTGAGATCTGAGGATCATGGTTCAAAGCCAGCCTGAGCTTAAGAACAGGGGACTCATCTCCAACTAACTACTAGAAAACGGGAAGTGGGGCTGTGGCTCCAGGAATAGGGTGATAACCTTGAGCTAAAATGCTCAGGGACAGCGCTCAGGCCCAGAGTTCAAGCCCCATGACCCACAAAAACAAGCAAACAGAAAAAACACTGTAGCACATAAAAGTGCTAATTGAAAAGTAATGTGTACCAGGTAAGGGGAATGCTACAGAGTTGCAGTTATTTTCATGGTATTATTCTTTAAAAAAAAAAATAGAAAAGAAAAATCTTGCCTTTAAGTCTAGAAACTGAAGGCAGAACAGGTTTTTTGTTGTTGTTTTGGTTTTGGGGTTTTTTTGTTGTTGTTGTTTTTGCCAGTCCTGAGGCTTGAACTCAGAGCCTGGGCTCTATCCTTGGGCTTTCTCAAAGCTTAGTGTTCTACCACTTGAACCATAGCACCACTTCTGGCTTTTTCTGTGTATGTGGTACTAAGGAATCTAACCCAGGGCTTGATATATGCTTGGCCAGGAATCGTTAAAGTTAAATCTCTTGTCTTTAGGAAGCTAGAAAAGTTTCACATACCAGTTAGAGACATGGGTAAGCAAACACAATGAAGTTGATGATGTATACTCGATTTGGGAAAGCATTTAAAATTTTTGGTGATACATTGGTAGTATCTTATGGTAAAAATGAAGTAATTCTTGTTAGATTTCTTTATTTTTCAAACACTATATGTGGAAACTGGAGGAAAGCTTCGTGACATTGGTCTTGGCAGTAATTTCATGGCTATGACAGCATGTAAAAAATAGATGAGACTACTTCACATTGAAAACTGCACAATAGAGGATATAACCAACAAAGCAGAAAGACAACCTATAAAAGTATTTGTAAACAATTTGATCCATATCCATAATGAAAGGAAAACTAATAACCCTATTTTAAAAGGCCTTGAATGCACATTTCCCTCTCCCCCCTCCTTCCCCCTTTGCTCCCCTCTTTTTTTCTTTTCTTTTGCCGGTTGTGCGGCTTGAACTCAGAGCCTAGGCACTGTCCTTGAGCACTTTTGCCAAGGCCACCAGTCTGCCACTTAAGCCACAACACCACTTCTAGCCTTTTCTATGTATGTGGTACCTAGGAATCCAACCCAGGGCTTCCTGCATGCTAGGCAAGCACTCTTATCAGTAGGCACACCTCTGACCCACATTGAATATACATTTCTTTGAAGAGGACATACAAATAGCAAGCAGATGTGGAAAAAAAGACGTTGCTAGCAAACACATGCCCGGGTTCAATCCCCAGAGCTGCCCCCTTCTTTAAAAATAAAAGACCCAGGTTTTTGGAAAGGATAATAGAAAGTTAGACATGAACTTAAAACTGTACAAACTGTGCTGTACAAAACAAAATGGAAGCCAGGCACCAGTGGCTTACACCTATAATCCTACTACACAGGAGGCTGAAATCTGAGAATTGCGATGCAAAGCCAGTCCAGGCATGAAAATCCAATGAGGACTCTTACTTCCAATTAACTACCAGAGAACAGGAAGTGGCACTGTTGCTCCAGTGGTAGAGTGCTAGCCTTGAACTGAAGAATTCAGGGACAGTATCCAGGCCCAGAGTTCAAGCCCCACAACCAACTGACAAAAAAAGAAGAAAACAAGATGGACATTTCTTAAAACAAAAAATGAAGATTTCAGTGTATTATCTTGTAACTCATCTTCAGGGTATTTATCCAAAAGAACTGAAATCTGTTTCTTGGAGAAATACCATCACTCCCATGTTAACATGTTAACTATTTACAGTAATGGTGGTGGGAAAAGAATCCACTCGCTCTTGACAGTTAAATTCATAAATAAAACCTGTACATGTACAGTGAACTCAACCTTTAAAAAAAAAAAAAGGAAATTCTGTTTGTTCTTTTGTTTTTTTGCCAGTCCTGGGCTTGAGTCAGGGCCTGAGCACTGTCCTTGGGCTTTCTCAAGACTGGAGCTCTACTCTTGAGCCTCAGCATCACTTCCGGCCTTTTCTATGTATGTGCTTGCCTGGCAAGCACTCGGTACCACTAGGCCAAACTCCAGCTCCCCCCCTCCTACCCGCAAGAAAAGGAAATTCTGTAATATGCAATAACATTGATGAAACTTGAGATCAGTTTGCTAAGTAAAATAAGCCAGTAACAGAAAACAAATACTGCATGAATTCATTATATAAATTATATAAAACTGGTTTTCATAGAATGAAAAAGTGGGATGCAATTGCCAGAAGCTAGAGCAATTTGAACTCAATACTGCTCAATTTCTAACAATCCCTAAAAAGTCATTTAAATTTGAATAAGAGCTTAAACACTACATGTTTCAGAATTGCTTGTTTTAACTGCTTATTAGTTTTTAGTATTTGTAGTCACAATACCTTTAAGATCAGTGGATATATCATTTTTTAAAGAAAATGAATAGAATTAATGATCAGGAAGTTCATTATTAAAAGCAAAATTTACTATTTGGAAAATGAGCAACAATCTGCCCCTCGAGGAAGAGATTATTGCTGGCATTAAACCATTTTTTCCCCATTAATTAGATTATAATAGTACATACAAGTAGTGTTTTGTTTAATGAGTGATTGAATGTTATTGTTAGATATTTAGTGTGTAAACAAACTGAATGGTTAAAAAGAAGTGGCTTGCTCTTCTCCAGGAACAATTATCTTGTCTGATCATTTTGCATGGTGGATATTGTCTTTTCATAAAATTGGGCTTAATTCTGAAGAAATGAAGACCTGTCAGTCAGTTTATAGGATATATAAATAGATGCTAAGGGATATTGGACATCATTTTTTAAAAAAATTTAATTCTTTTCCAGGTATTATAAGAATTTTTAGTTATGGAACCTAATGTATTTGGGAGCAAATAACTTAGAAAATACAAAAAAGAAGAGGCTTTTAAAACTGAAATCTATTAGATTTTTGAATTGACTCATCTCATACTCACTTGGTTGTCTGACCATCTTACACAGAATCCTTATAAACCAAAGCCGAGAAAAAAAAATAGGGATTTTTTTTCCTATTAGAAAATATACTGAAAACTGAAATAAGGTGAAATACGTTGTGCTGTGTTGGAAAGCAGAGGCTGTTGGATTGGGGATGTATATCTCAGTGATGGAACACTTACCTAATGTGTGAGACACTGGATTTGAGTCCCACAACTGTAAAAAATAATAAAGTAGAGACTATTGATATGGTTTGTGGACAATTGTAGAGTCTAGGTAGTAGAAATCATTATGTATTTGTTTCTCTGAAATGACTTAGTATCTGAAGTAACATGAAACATAGATTTAAATAAAAAACTTTCATTTTCTTATGGAAGTCATTTTGGGTGTTGTATCAGTTGAAAGAGATTTATAAAAGTTACATTGCCGGCCGAGAGTTTGGCCTAGTGTTACAGTGCATGCATGCATGAAGTCCCAGATTCAATTCTTCGGTACCACATACACAGAAAAAGCCAGAAGTGGTGCTGTGGCTTATGTGGTAGAGCTCTAGCCCAAGGACAGTGCTCAGGCCCTGAGTTCAAGCCCCAGGACTTGCAAAAAAATAATATTAATATTGTAGAAATGCTATCACTATGAAAAATTTCTCACCATTTGCAAACACTTAGAAAATGATTGTCACTACGACTTCCTTCTCTTGACTCAAATACTGCTTTAAATTATTGAGCATATTCAATATATTCATAGGTGATAAATATTAGTTCAATCACTTAAAAAATAAAATTAGTTTTACTAATCTTTTTTTTGTGTGTCTGCCCATCATGGAACTTGAACTCAGGGCCTGGGCACTATCTGAGCTTTTGTGCGAGAGGCTTGCACTCTACCACTTGAGCCACAGCTTCTTCACATGTGGCTTTCTGGTGGTTAATTGGAAATAAGAGTCTTATAGACTTTCCTGCCCAAAAGGCTTTGAACCATAATCCTTTGATCTCAGCCTCCTAGTAGCCAGGATTGTAACAGGTGTAAGCCACCAAGGCCTGGCTTGTTTTTAGACAAGTGAATTTTGAGAGGTGTATAAATAAAACAAGAGTAGAAGCAGGAATAATCTAGTCATAGTTAAATTTTGAACTTAGGTGTGAGTGTGTGTGCAGCTGTGCAAACATATGATACTGTACTAATGCAAAATGGTATATAAAATTAGGAGATTGTTTAAAGATTACTTTTTAACTGAGTGTAATATCATATGTCTCTAGTCTTAGCACTTTTGAGAGACTAGCACAGGGTGAATATCACAAGCTCAAAACTATCATCTTAAAAATACTGTTTTTTAGGGCTGATAGTTTGGCCAAGTGGTAGAGTGTTTGCCTAGTGTGCACGAAGGCCCGGGTTTGATTCCTCAGTACCACATACATAGAAAAAAGTCGGAAGTGGTGCTGAGGCTCAAGTGGTAGAGCTCTAGTCTTGACAGAGTCCAAGGACAGTGCTCAGGCCCTGAGCTCAAGCCCAGGACTGGCAAAAAAAAAAAAAAAAAAAAAAAAGTATTATTCTAAAGACAAATTGAGTAATCTTTTATGTGGTTGGAAATAATTTTTTTTTGCCAGTCCTGGGACTTGAACTCAGGGCCTGGGCACTGTCCATGAGTTTTTTCAAGGCTAACACTCTACCACTTAAGCCACAGCAACACTTCCAGCTTTTTCTGTGTATGTGGTACCAAGGAATTGAACTCCTCAGGGCTTCTCAAATGCTAAGGAAGCACTCTACCACTAGGCTACACTCCTGACCCCAGAAGTAATTCTTAAAAGAAAGTAGTGTTCACTTATTTCACTTATTTTCCTTTCTATATGGCTTAAAGGAGTGAAAGCCAGGTGTAATGGCTCACACCTGTAATCCTAGCTACTCAGGAAGCTGAGATCTGAGGATCGAGGTTCAAAGCGAGCACCAGAGTCCATGAGACTCTTATATCCAACTAACCACCAGAAGACTGGAAGTGGTGCTGTGCCTCAAGGAGTAGGGTAAGGTGGTAGCCTTGAGCTGAAGAGCTCAGGGACAGTGCTTAGGCCCAGAGGTCAAGTCCCACGACCAGCCAGAAAAAAAGAGAGTGAAAAAAATGAATTCAAAGTTTTAGATTAGTTTAGACTGGTATAAAACTACCTGGTAAACACTTATTATTTGTATTGTGTATATATATATATATATTGTACATAGTATATAATGTTTATATATAATCTATACTACCACATGTGTATTAAGTATATTTTATTTGAGGGATGAATTAGAAACAATTAAAGAATGCTTGAAATAGATAAAAAGCATACTCTCAATTCTTAAGGCTTCTTGTTCAAAGTGACGTTAAGGTTTAGGACACAGGAGCCAGGCCACAGTGGCTCACATGTATAATCGTAGCTACTCAGGAGGCGGAAATCTGAGGATCCAGGTTCAAAGCCAGCCTAGACACTAAAGACGATGAGACTCGAATCCCTAATTAACCACTAGAAAATAGGAAGTGGGGCTGTGGCTCCACAGGTAGGATGGTAGCCTTGAACGGAAGAGCTTCAGGGACAGCGACCAGGCCCAGAGTTCAAGGCCCCTCCCCCCCCCAAAAAAAAAAAGATTTAGGACCCAAGCTAGGTATGAGGAAATTGTGCCTATCACGCCAGCTGTTCAGGAGGCTGAGGTCTGAGGGTTATGTTCTCTAGCAGCAGGGATAGGAAGGTCCCTGAGACTCTCAGGTTACTATCAGGAAGCCAGAAGTGAGCTGTAGCTTGAATGGGTAGGAATGGGTAAAAGTGCACCACTCTTGAACAAAATAACCAAGAGACAGCACCCTAGAGTTCAAGCTCTAGACAGATATACAATACTGGAGTTTGAACACAACACACACACACACACACACACACACACGATTTAGAACCTGACTCTTAGTCAGATATAAGGCGTTACTTGGTTTTGCTTCAGAATTTTATTCTACTTGTTCATTATAGTAAATTGTTGAGCCTATTGATCTGATTTCCATTTTTCTCAGTTGAACTAACCAAAAAATTAGATGTTTAAGGAATGCTTATTTTATTCTGTGACTTATAGGAATGTTCAAATAAAATTATAGTTTATTATTTTGAGCCCTGATTTTTTTCTCCCTGGTCCTCAGGCTTGAATTCAGTTTTGGGTTTCTCAAAGCTATTTTTCTACCACATGAGCCATAGCTCTCCTTCTGGCCTTATTGTTATTATTATTTTTTTTAATGTGCTTAACTAGAGGTAAGAGTCTCACAGACTTTCCTGCCTGGGCTGGCTTTGAACCATTTTCAGCCGTAAGTAAAGAATCTTACAGATGTGAATCACTGGCACCTGGTAAGTGTGCCCTAATTTTTTTAATTGATAATTGATTTGGTAGTGATTATTACAGCACTGAGGGATTAAATAAGCGAAGCAAGTACTACTTTACTGAGCTGCAAGTGCTACTTTATTGAGCTACAGTTTGACTCTTGTTTTAACTATAATTGGCTAGGGGAAAGAAATTATGTTGTTTAAAGTAAACCATACTGTTGATAGATTAACATAGTAGAAGGAGGAAAGAAAGCAGACTTCCTTTCCACTGTACATTCAAGTATTCATTTATAATTGTCACATCAATGACAAGGGTTCCTGTACTAATAAATAATATTGATACAGGTGATTATTCATTTGGAAAAAATTAAGTTAATCCCTATAGTATTTACTATATATATATAGAGAATATAAATATATATTCTAGTTGATTAATGAACTAAGTTTTAAAAAATTAGAAATATCCTTTTCTTAACAAGGACAAACAAATCCAAAGCCATTTAAAAATTTTTTTTAAAGTTCCCCCATACTGAGGATTAAACCCAGGATATTTTTTGGGCGGGGGAGGGGGTTCAGTGATGGGGCTTGAATGCTGGACCTGAGCCCTGTGCATGAGCAGTTCAGCTCAAGCCTAGCATTCAACCACTTTGAGCCACAGGACCACTTCCAGTTTTCTGGTGGTTAATTGGAGATAAGAGTCTCACAGACTTCCATTCCCAGGTTGGCTTTGAACTGTGATCCTCAGATCTCAGCCTCCTTAGTAGCTAGGATTACAGGCATGAGCCTGGCTTAAACCCAGGATCTTGAGTATACTTAGATAAGCCCTCTTGCTTTTGAGAACTATATCCCGGCCCCCAAATTCCTACTGAACAAAACAGTATGGGGATAAAAAAAAAATAATTAATGGGGCTGGGAACCTGGCTTAGAGGGAGACTGCTAGCCTAGCATGTATGAAGTCCTGGGTTTAGTTCCTCAGTACCACATACACGGAAAAAGCTGGCTTAAGTTGTAGAGTACTAGCCTTGAGCAAAAAAGCTCAGGGACAGCACCCAAGCCCCAGTTCACAACCCAGGACTGGCCAGAAAATAAACAGGGAAAATCAAGTATTTAGATCTTTCTCTGTCTTTATACTCTCTAAAAGTAATTGTGTTTTTGTGTTTATTCTTGGATTTTTGTTGGTGCATTTTTATATAATTACCTCTCTAAAGACCACATTATGAAATAATTTATAACTCTAAATTTTTTTCTTACTATTCTGGGCATGCTGTATTATATATGTAAGGTTACCTCTTTTTTTGTATAATTGTGTAATGTCCATTATAGGAATGTATCTCAATTTGTTAAATTTGTCTACTGATTAATACTTAGGTTTTAATTTTGCTATTATAGAACTGGAGCAAACAACCTTACACGAACATCTTTACATGTTTATATTACAGCTTCAGTAAATAGATTCATAGAAGTAGATAACTGGGTCAAAGGAATATTTTTATTTCTCTTCATTTTTGAAGCTTCATTGAAGTATAATTGATCTACCAAAATAAACACATTTAGTGTATATGTTTGGATAAGTTTGAGAGGATTTTGTTTTAAAATTCGGTAAATGTTGGTCCAGGAGTTTGGCCTAGTGATGGAGTGCTTGCCTAGTGATAGAGTGCTTGCCTAGCATGCACGAAGACCTGGGTTCAATTCTTCAGTACCACATACATAGAAAAAAGCTGAAAGTGGTGCTGAGGCTCAAGTGGTAGAACTCTAGCCTTGAGAAAGCCCAAGGACAGTACTTAAGCCCTGAGCTCAAGCCCAGGACTGGCCAAAAAAAAAAAAATTGGTAAATATTGCAGATTTGTTTTCAAAACAGGATGTGTTATTTATTTTGGTGAGTCTTGGGGCTTGAACTTGACCTGGGCACAGTCCTTGAGCTCTTCAGCTCAACGCTACCATACTACCCTTGAGCCAGGCCACACTTCTCATTTCTCTAGCTAGCTTGGGCTAGCTTTGAACCTTAATTCTCATATTTCAGCCTCCTGAGTAGCTAGCATTACAGGCATGAGCTACCACACCCAGCTAAGGATGTGTAGTGTATAATCCCCATATTAATATATGTGATTAAATATTGCTGCATGAGTGAAAATGTGAAGTCCTCAAAAGACTTTAGGACAGGCAACTAGCCGTACAGCTGAAATAATATGGGAAGTACCCAGAGAAAATAGATTCTTACAGTAGATCTTAAAGAATAAGTATGTCAGATATAGAAGAAAAGGGGGGGAACATGGAATATTCTTGGTGAGAGAAAATACCAAAAGGCATAAAAAAGGTATTACAAGGATGAAATATTTTACTCCATTGCTATATTTTATCTGTTGGTTCACTTTATATTGACATTTCCTTTGAAAATGTAAAGCACTTGTAAAATGTTGAATTCAGTGGATGCTTCACTGCAGTATTTAATAATTTCCTGTTTGTGTTCTTTTGCCTTCTCAGTACCTATGCACATCTCAAACTCAGGTCCTTTATGCCATTCTTACAGTTTTTGTAAGACCTATTTGTAAGTACATTATGAATTATTAAGAATTATTAATAAATAAGAATTATTAATAAACATAAATAATTTGAATAGAAAGTTCATCTTGTTCACTGCCAGAATGTTTTCTTTATACAGACTGAAAATCCCTAATCAGAAATCCAAAATGTTCTTAACTTTTTTTGAGTGTTATGTTGGCACTGAAAAATTTAAGATCTCAAAGCATTTTGGATTTCAGATTTTTAGATTATCATGCTTCACTAATGAAATCTGTACAAACACTCCTAAATCTGAAACTGATAAGGTCCCAAACATTCCAGCTTAAAGGATAGTCAACCTGTTTGGCAATGAAATTTCCAAATACTTAGCAGAATATCTTTTTCTTGCTAATCCATTATTGATACATAGACTTAAATACATAATAGAAATGTTACATAATTTTATATTAATCACAACAAGAAGGGGAAAAGGTTTTTTTTGTTGTTATTTATTGTTTTGCTGGTCCAGGGTCTGTGACCTGTCCCTAAGTTTTTGTGATCAAGGCTAGTTCTTGAGCCAGAGCTCCTATTTCAACTTCTTCTTCTTTTTTTTTTTTTTTGCCAGTCCTGGGCTTGAGCTCAGGGCCTGAGCAATGTCCTTGGACTTTCTCAAGGCTGGAGCTCTACCACTTTAGCCTCAGCACCACTTCTGGCTTTTTATTCTATGTACGTGGTACCGAGGAATCGAATCCAGGTCTTCGTGCATGCTAGGCAAGCACTCTACCACTAGGCCAAACTCCTGGCCCAGTTTCAACTTTTTGGGTAGTTAACTGGAGATAAAAGTCTCATTAGCTTGCCTGCCCCAGGCTGGCCTTGAACCATGATCCTCAGATCTCAGCTTCTTGAGTAGCAAGGATTATAAGTTCATGCCTGCCATTGGTGCCCAGCAATATATTTTACACATAAGTTGAAAACTACTTAATCACTCTCTTTAGGCATGTAAGGAATCTCCAAATTTTTCTCTTAAGTTGTACTGTAAGAAGAAGCATCAAGATGGTGCTATAAGTATCAGCAGATTATCCATCCATACAAAGATGATATTATGTTATTTGCATGGACAAATAATATTAAGTGAGGTAGGCCATGATCAGAGAGACAAATGGTATGTCTTTTCTCTCATACACAGAAATTAGATCTAAAATACATTAGGATATGATAATGTATATAGGTTTCTAGACACTTACATAGCAAGACCACTTACATAGCAAGACTCTTAGGGGAGTAACATAAAGGCATAATTAAAGGCATAATGCTTATGTGCCTTTATTTATATAATATAATATACATATACATATGAGCCATATCTTAAAATGAACTCCAAGATATGCAAGCAAGAGATTTCTTTTGTGTGTGTAAAAAACATAAAAGAATCTGACATAGCATATTTTACTAAAGTAATGGCATTCATTATTACAGAGATGATTAAAATTTATTTCTGCCAGTCTTGGGGCTTAAACTTAGGACCTAGTCACTGCCTCTAAGCTTCTTTTGCTCAAGGCTAGCCTTCTACCACTTGAGCCAGCCATAGTACCATATCTGGCCTTTTCTGTTTGTAGTGAATCACCTAGGGCTTCATGCATGTGAGGCAAGTACTCTACCACTAAGCCACATTCCAGGCCACGAAACATCTTTTTTAAGAGTTGGAAAAAGTGTAAAAAGTTGTGCTCGGGGCCGGGAGTTTTGCCTAATGGTTAAAGTGCTTGCCTAGCATGCATGAAGACTCGGGTTCGATTCCTCAGTACCACATACATAGAAAAAAGCCGGAAGTGGTGCTGAGGCTCAAGTGGTAGAGCTCTAGCCTTGAGAAAGTCCAAGGACAGTGCTCAGGCCCTGAGCTCATGCCCCAGGACTGGCAAAAAAAAAAAAAAAAAAAAAAAAAAAAAGTTGTGCTAAAGAAGATCAAGAAACAAGCCAAGGTACTTGTGGCGCACACCTGTAATCCTAGCTACTCAGGAGGCTAAGATCTGAGGATCGAGGTTTAAAGCTAGCCTGGGCATAGAAGTCCACTCTTATTTCCAATTAGCCACCAGAAAACTGGAAGAGTGGTACTGTGGCTCAAGTGCTAAAGGGATAGCGCCCAGGCCCAGAGTTCAGGTTCCACAACCAACCAACCAAACAAACAAAAACCCAAGATCATGAAACAGAAAAACTGGCCAGGAGTTTGTACAAAGACCTGGGTTCCTCGGTACCACATACATAGAAAAAAAAAAGCTGAAGGTGGTGGGCTGGGAGTTTGGCCTAGTGGTAGAGTGCTTGCCTAGCATGCACAAAGACCCAGGTTCGATTCCTCGGTACCACATACATAGCAAAAAGCCGGAAGTGGTGCTGAAGCTCAAGTGGTAGAGTGCTAGCCTTGAGAAAGTCCAAGGACAGTGCTCAGGCCCTGAGCCCAAGCCCAGGGCTGGCAAAAAAAAAACAACCTGAATTGGTGCTGTGACGCTAGTGGTAGAACACCAGCCTTGAGAAAGCGCAAGGACAGTGTTAAGGCCCGGAGTTCAAGCCCCAGGACCAGCAAAAACACAGAGAGAGAGAGAGAGAGGGAGAGGGAGAGAGAGAGGGAGAGGGAGAGAAAAACAAGGATTCAGAAAAAGATGGAATATGAAATGAGAGAACTTACATAGCACAAAAAGCAAAAACTGCAAAATGCAGATGAGATAAAATAGGAAGAAATACACCCTAATTAGACTTGAGGCATATACAGATAAAAAATAAAATGGGCAAAATAATATGGAAAATATTTTATATGTATTTAAGTCGATGCATCAATAATGTATTAGCAGGGGCTGGGAGTTTGGCCTAGTGGTAGGATGCCTGCCTAGCATGTACGAAGACCCAGGTTCGATTCCTCGGTACCACATACATAGAAAAAGGCTGAAAGTAGTGCTGTGGCTCTAGTGGCAGAGTGCTAGCCTTGAGAAAAGCCCAAGAACTGTGCTCAGGCCCTGAGCTCAAGCCCAGGACTGGCCCAAAAAAAAAAAAAGAGAAATCACAGTGCTGAAGCAGGAAGGAGATAAATGGATGTCACTGTGATATCATACAAAAAAAAAATAATGTATTAGCAAGAAAAAGTGTTGGTACTTGGCTAGACTCAGATTTCTCCACATCTAACAACAGCAACATTCATAATATATAAGGAGGTTAAGTGTCAGCCAAACACTTTTCATATTCGACCAAGTTATCAAGTAACATACAACTCAAACTATATTTAGTATAAGTATCTTAGGAGGAAATGGTGTAAAGTTTAGAGTCAACTGAGAGATATCTGGAGAGAGAATTGGTAATGAGAATTATATTTTATATTTTTATAGATACATACTGTAAAGCAATGATGATCAAGATAGTAGATTATATGTTGATGTTAATAGACCCTACTAATTTAGAAATTATAAGATTTAGAGTTTGAGAGAAAGGAGGTAGTAGGCTTAGGTTGGCTTATTATAACTGCTACTCAAAATATAAGATCACAGATCAGGTCCTGGTGTGGTAGCTCACACCTGTAATCCTAGCTACTCAGGAGGCTAAGATGTAAGAATCCCGGTTCAGAGCCAGCTGGGGCACAAAAGTCCTTGAGACTCTTATCTCCAGAAAAAAATAGAACGGTGCAGTTGCTCAAGTGGTAAAGCACTAGTCTTGAGCTGAAGAACTCAGAGGCAGCACCCAGGCCCAGAGTTCAAGACATCACAGATCAGTTGAAATATATTCCACCTCAAAAGAAACCATAGCAATATCACAGTTAAGTAGTGAGAAGAGTCTAACTATTATATCATTCATATTAAGAACATTGTTTTTATGACTGTTCATGTGGATATTATCTAAAAAGAAAAATATAAGGAGATTCTGTTAAATTACAGTCTTGTGCCAGATAATGGGATCAATAACAGACTTAGTGGACAGAAGTAGTCCCATAAGATTATGACACTTAGTGATGTCATGGCCATTTTAATTTGTGTAAACACACTCTTATGGTGTTTACACAGCAGGTATGCATATGATACATTCTCAGAATGTGTAAAGTTCAACCAGAATTACAAGTAAAAGTCAATTAGAAATGGGGACCAGGAGTGTGATACAGTGCTTGCCTAGCATTCACGAAGCCCTAGGTTTGATTCCTCCATACCCCATACACAGAAAAATCCGAAGTAGAGCTGTGGGTAGCTAGCCTTGAGCAAAGGCCCTGACTTCAAGCCCTAAGACTGCCCCCCCCCCAAAAAAAAAAATCAGGGGACTGGGAGTTTGGCCTAGTGGTTAAAGTGCTTGCCTAGCATGCATGAAGACCCGGGTTCGATTCCTCGGTACCACATACATAGAAAAAAGCCGGAAGTGGTGCTGAGGCTCAAGTGGTAGAGCTCTAGCCTTGAGAAAGTCCAAGGACAGTGCTCAGGCCCTGAGCTCAAGCCCAGGACTGGCAAAAAAGCAAACAAACAAAAAAAAATCAGAAATGAAACACTTACTGAAACAGAATTCATATACAGCCATACTTGTAATCAGACATTGCAATCTTAAGACCAGACATAAGGCTGGGCACTAGTGACTCATGCCTCTTATCCTAGAAACTCAGGAGGCTGAGATCTTAGGATCACTGTTTGAAGCCAGCCTAGGCAGGAAAGTCGGTGAAACTTATCCACAATTAACCACCACTGGGAGTTTGGCCTAGTAATAGACTGCTTGCCTAGCATGCACGAAAACCCGGGTTCAGTTTCTTGGTCCCACATACGTAGAAAAAAGCTGGAATTGGTGCTGATGCTCAAGTGGCAGAGCTCTAGCCTTTAGAAAGTCCAAGGACAGTGTTCAGACCCTGAGCTCAAGCCCAGGACTGGCAAACAAACAAATAAAAAAAACCCTGAAAGTGTTACTGTAACTCAAAGTTATAGAGCACTAGCCTTGAGTACAAAGAGGTTCAGAGACAGTATCCGGGCCCAGAGTTCAAGCCCCAGGACAGATTATGATGATGATGATGATGATGATGATGAGAAGGAGGAGGAGGAGGAGGAGGATAAAGGATAGCAAGGTGCTGGTGATTCACATCTGTCATCTTAGCTACGAGATCTAAGGATCATAGTTTGAAGTCAGCATGAGTAGGAAAGTCCATGAGATTTGAGACATTTCCAATTAACTATCATAAAGCTTTAAGTGGCACTGTGGTTCAAGTGTTACAGCACTAGCCTTGAGCAAAATTACCTAAGGACAGTGCCCAAGCTCGGAGATCAAGGGAAAAAAAATAAATAAAAACAACAACAACAAAAATAACTAACACAAATAGCTGCAATTCAAACACCTAGGAGACAGAGATGGGAGCCAGGAGGACTTGAAACCAGCTTAGGCTACATAGTGAGACCTTGTCACGAACACCAAAATATGTTGAACTTGTGACTCAAGCTTGTAATCCTAGCTACTGAGGAAGCTAGAATCAAACTAGCCAGGGCTGAAAAATCTGAGACTTTATCCCCAACTAATCAGCAAAAAACTGGCCTTGGGCCATGCCTTAAGTGGCAGATCACCATCCATGAGTTCATTGAATATGGAGTTTCAGTAAACATTATTTGCAACCTGAAGGTTATTTACAATGAAAAACTAGCTGGGTGCTGGTAGCTAAAACCTGTTATCCTCACTGTTTAGACTGAGATCTGAAGATAGTTCAAAGCCAGCCCAGGCAGAAAAGTCTGTGGCCACCAGAAAAGCCAGAAGTAGAGCTGTGGCTCACGTGATAGAATGTTAGCCTTGATCACACTAGCTCAGGTACTGTACCCAGGCCCTGAGTTCAAGTCCCAGGAAACATACACACCTAGCAAAACATATGCAGATCACTTCACAAAGTGTATTATTCTTCCTAACACATCTGTAAGAAGTACTTGAAGGGCACACATCTATAGTTCTAGCTATTTTGGAAGCAGAAATTGGGAGTACCACAGTTTGAAACCAGCCCAGGCAAAACTCAGCTCAGGCCCTACGTCATTGGTTCTTACATGTACTCCTGGTCACTAAGGAAGCTAAGATCTGGGAATTGGTATTCAAAGCTAGCCCAGTCAGAAAAGTTATGAGACTTATTTCCAATTAAGAAGCAAAACGTTGAACTGGATGTGTGGCTCATAGTACGTCACTTCTGAGCAAAAAGGGTGAAGGATAATAAGGCCCTGAGATCAATTCCCAGTACAGCATGAGCATACTCACAGTACGCTCAGACAAAAAGTGCAAGACACTAAAAAATAAGGGAAGAAGGACTAGGGAGCGTGACTTATGTGGAGCTCCAGGTTCAAAGTCTAATATTGCAGAAAATCAAAACCTCCTGGAACTCACAAAGACTTTGCAACTTCCCCCAAAATGGGCAAAAAATAATAATTGATAATTCTCCCAAAATTAAAAGTAAATTTTTTTGTTTTTGTTTGTCAATTTTAGTGCTTGAACTCAGGATCTGAACACTGTCCTTGAGCTCTTCTGCTGAAGGCTAGTGCTCTACTACTTTGAGCCACAGTGCCACTTTTGGTTTTCTGGTGGTTAATTGCAGATAAGTCTCATGGACTTTCCTGCCAGGGGTGGCTTTGAACCTTGATCCTCAGATCTCAGCCTCCTAAGTATCTAGGATTACAGGTGTGAGCCACCAGTGCTCAACTAGTGAATGGGTTTTAAACATCCAAGAAGTTGTTGGCCTCCTAGGCAAGGAGAAAATAAAACTGTACTAATACACTTCACTTAAACTAGGCAAAAACAAAGTTGAGCAACACATGACTTGTGAATTATGGGGAAGAAATGGTTCCTGTACATTCCTGTTGAGAATATAATTTGCAGTAACCACTATGGAAATCAATTGGGCAATATCTACCAGAATAAAGACCCATTATTTAGTTTAGCATGTTGTGTTTTCTAAATTTATATTACTTGTTGCATTTGTATAGTTGCCACATGTAGTAGTCATATTAGTTTGGAGCATGGTTTGTAATAATAGAAACAATTCCAAAGTCCCATCAGTAGGGGATTGTCAAATTTGCCTGCTCAAAACTGAAAGAAAAATTAAAAAAAAAAAAAACCTGTCTGGCTTAAAAGAATGAAAGTTCTAAGTAGCTACCAAATAATACATAAAAATGGCTTTGGAAATGGGTAACTGCCCCGTCATCTCTGTAGAATAGAAATCAAAGCTGCCTTATTTGGTGGAGACTTGGAGAAAGGCGTACACCATTTGTGTTTACCACTTGAGAAATGATGGGAGCTCTTAAGTCAGGAAGGAACTAAAAATATATGACCACTGATAAAGGATTTGGATTTTATAAATTGTTTGCCCATGGTGATGGACGAAAACAGTTAAAGCCTTCTGGATAAGAAGAGATGTGCCAATTTATCCATGACTTAATGGCTAGGTCTTAAGGAAGAGATAATTACAGTAATATAAAAAATTCATTCTGGGTTAGGGGGTTTAGATGAGAGGTGGCAGCAGATAAAAACTTATTAGGGTGAAGTAAGTGTGCAAGTACAAAACGTTTGAGTAACAATGAACTGGCAACACATTACTAAAAAGAAAGGGGGGAAGGGTCGGGAGTGTGGCCTACTGGTAGAGTGTGTGTTGAGCATGCATGAAGACCTGAATTTGATTCCTCAGTACCACATACACAGAAAAGCCAGAAGTGGTGATATGACTCAAGTGGTAGAGCTCTAGTCTTGAGAAAGTTCAAAGATGGTGCCCAAGCTCTTGAGTTCAAGCCCTATGACTGGCAAGAGAGGCGGGGGGGGGGGGGGGGGGGGAACTAGATGTGGTGATGGATATCTGTATCTTAGGTATTCCACAGATGAAAAGTACACTTCAAAGCCAGCCTGGGTTAAAAAAAAAAAAAAAGAATATGCATTCTGTGTACTGAAATTAATTAAATTTCATTTAATTAAATTGAAGTATTTCCTGTGATGAAATTAATTATAAGATGAAATGTGATATTCTGAACATAAGTTAATGAAAAAAATTAGTAGTTTAGAATTTAACATTAAGAAATTCACCAAAAATGTAACAAGGATAGCAAAAAATAATAAACTTACAAATTAAGTTATTAAGAAAGTAGATTGAGAAGGTAAGATGAAAGTCCCAAATCCCAAGGTATTTTAGATTAGTAGAGAAACAAAATTTAGTAAGAATGATTAAACCTTTTCAGAATTCAGATAAACAGTATTATCTAATGTACTAGCCATAAATTAATGCAAATTAAAAGTCCATTCTTCAGTTATACTTACAACCAGAACTTGTTCTGTAGAGGGAATATAACGCAGTTGTTCCATTTCATTCTGGCTACTGTGTTGGAGTGCACAAATAACATTTTTAATTCAGGTACCTTGAGCTCACATTTGGCTTCTTGTTCACGAATGGCTCTTCATCACCTGAAGCATGCCTCTAGCCCTATATGAATATTCTTAAGAACTGGTTAATGTGCTAGTCTTGGGTGGCACATGCCTGTCATCCTAGTTACTTAGAAAGTTGAGATTTGAGGATTGTGGTTCGAAGCCAGCCCAGGCAGGAAAGTTGTGAGACTTTCAGCCACTAATGGCAAAAAAAGTGGAGATGTGGCTCAAGTAGTGGACTACTAACCTTGTTCTAGCCCCAGCATACAAACAAAAAAAAGGAATGCACAGCATAGCTTTGATGAATGTGTATGTAAAGGTTTCTTGAGACATGTCCTTGGCCTTTTTCACTTTTTCAGCCAGTCTTATGAATTTTGCCTATGGCCGGCCTGGATTATGGTCCTACTGCTTAACCCATCCACTATCTCTTGAATACCAGAAATTACAGGAGTGAGCTATTATATTCTGACCATCTGCAACATGTATTTCTAAAAGAAGAAAATATGATATTCTTAGCCAGTTATTTAGGAGTATTTTATATCCTTTTTTTTTTTTTGCCACAAAAAGTCTTATAACAGCTGGGCTGGTGGGTCACGCCTATAATCCTAGCTGCTCATGAGGCCGAGATCTGAGCTAAGGATCATAGTTCAGAGGGAGCCTGGGCACTAAAGTCCATGGGATTTTTATCTCCAATTAACAGCCAGAAAACAATGTGGTGCTATGGCTCCAGGGGTAGGGCAGTAGCCTTGAGCTGAAGAGCTCAGGGACAATGCCCAGGCCCAGAGTTCAAGCCCCATGACCCACCAAAATAAAAAACAAAAACGAAGATGGAAAAAAGAAGATACAGGATAGATCCAACAAAACAGTAGTAGAAGTAGCGCGATTAATGGATTAAATATATGTATTTAAGCCAGCACCAATGGCTCATATCTATTATCCTAGCTAAAGGCTAAGATGTGAGAATGGAGTTGAAAGCCAGCCCCAAGGACAGTACTCAAACTCTGGGTTTAAGCCCCAGTACGGGAAGGAAAATTGTGTGTGTGTATTTGAATTAATGTTAAAATGATCAAGTTACCTACTATTTCCAATCGGTACATTTAAAGCAAACAGACAATATAAAAAAATGAACATGTGGTGAATGGATTATATGTATATCTTTGTTTTCTCTAGAAGCATCATAATGTTCCATTAAAGTAAAATTTAACATACATAAACCCACAAAAACAGAAAAGTAACCAGAGAACAAAAGAACACCTTAGAAACAGAAAGTGAATACTAAGTTTACAAGAATGAAAGCTAAAAGAAACAATCTAAATCCTGTCAAAGAACCTCAGAAAGACTAATTTAGAGGCACAAGTACCTTTGAAATCTATGTAATAACGGAGGATAAAACCTAGAGTATTGGTTACAAACTCTGTGTGTGTGGGTGTACGCGCGTGTGTACGTGTGTATGCGCCCGCGCATGCGCGTGCATGCACATGCATGCACGCACTCTTGTTCTTGGGTTCAAACTCAGGGCCTGGGCTCTGTCCTGAGTTTTTGTAGTCAGAGTTAGCACTATACTACTTGAGCTACAGCCCACTTCCTGCTTTTTGGTGATTAATTGGAAATAAGAGCCTCATTGGTTTGGAGGAGATGGGGGTAGGAGGCACGGCTCAGTTGACAAACACTAGCCAGTGAGGGAGGGTGACAGATACCAATTTCAGTCCTGGTCTCAGACCTTTAAAAAAAAAAGTCAGCTCAGTGGCTCATGCCTGCCATCCTAGCTACTCAGGAGGCTGAGATATGAGGATCATGATTCTAAGCCATCCCAGAAACTAAAGAATGTGAGACTCTTACCTCCAATTAATCACTAGAAAACAGGAAATGGGGCTGTAACTCAAGAGGTAGGACAGTAGCCTTGAGATAAGAGCTCAAGGTCAATGCCCAGGCCCTGGGGTAAGTTGGTAGGCTTGAGCTGAAGAGCTCAGGGACTGTGCCCAGGCCCAGAGCTCAAGCCACGCCCCCTGATCAACACACACACATATACACACAAGTCTCCTGGGCTTTCTTGCCCAGCTGGCTTTGACTGAAGATTTTAGATCTTAGCCTCCTGAGTAGCTGAGATTGCCAGCATGAGCCATTAGCACCTGGCTTGTGTTATAAAACTTTTATCAGATCCACTAGACCCTTAATTCCCTTCTTGCATCTTGTGTAATCTCGTTTGCCTCCATATCATCTTGGTAGAAGCTGAGATCTTGTATGAGGAAGAATATACCAGATACAGATGATGCCTTTCAAACTTAAAAATGGTGTTTAAATGGAAAGTCTATATATGAGAAGTTATCATACTCTCCTTGATTATTAAGTTTCAAGATTTATGGTTTGGGAGGAAGCATATCTTCTCTTTAGGTAACATAGTCTGTGTAGAAATAAAACTGAAATTATGGGTATTCTCATTGTCACCTAATTGTGTTGCTATTTTACTACTCTGTATTAACAGTTCTTAAGCTTCGTGATTTCAACATCCTATACCTGTTTAAAAGTTATTGAAACACTCTGAGTAACTTTTTTGAGTTGGTTATAGTGATCAATATTCATTATAGTACGAAAACCAAGAATGTTCCTTTAAAAAGCAGTAATAATAGGATTGGGATATGGCTTAAGTGGCAGAAGGGTTGCTTAGCAAACACTAAGCTAGGTTCAGACCCTAGACAAAAAAAAAAAAAAAAAAAAAAGCCAGGCATGGTGGCTCACACCTGTATTCATAGCTACTCAGGAGGCTAAGACCTGAGGATCGAGGTTCAAAGCCAGCTCAGGCACTAAAAACCATGAAACTCTTATCTCTAATTAACTACTAGAAAACCAGAAGTGGTGCTGTGGCTCCAGGGATAGGGCAGTAGCCTTGAGCTGAAGAGCTCAGGGACAGTGGTGCTCAGACCCAGTGCTCAAGCCCCATGTGTAGTGTAGCAGAAATTGTATTTTAATATCTGCTTCTTTAATATCTACTTTCTTGTTCCTTTATTATATGCTTCGTGATGCATTATTTAGCCCCTGGAAAGTTATACTGTGTATATTTTACTAAATAGTTATACAAAGAAATTACAACTTCCTAAGTCAGATTATGAGTACAATGCCTCTTGATCAATAATACCTCTTCCATCATTCTCTTCCATTGTCCTCCTCCCATCTCTACCCTCAAGTTACATAGTTCAATTTTTTACATAATGTATATTGAATATAATGACTGTATTTGCTCATCCTTCTTCCCTCCATTCATGTGCCTTTACTCTCTCCTCAAGCATATTTTCACTCTTTGGTATTCATTTTGATAAATAGAACGTTAGTTATTCAGAAGAGTTAGACCTTTGGACTCCTCCTGTTTGTGTGTAGATGGATGGAGCCCTGTATATGGTATCATGCAAGTTTGTATTTTAGATCTAACTTCCATATGCCTCATTTATGTTTCTGAGCCTGACTTCAATTAACATAATATTTCTGGGTCCATCTGTTTCCCTGCAAATTACATAAATATTTCTAATGCATGAGTAAAATTATATTGTATATATGTACCACATTATCTTGATCCATTCATCTGTTGTAGGACATCTGGACAGTTTCTATAACTTATCTATTGTGAATAGTGCAGCAGTAAATATAGATGTATCCTGACTTGCATTGTCCTAGGTAGATGTCCAAGAGTGGTGTTGCTGGATCATAGAGGGTAGTTCTATGTCTAGTTTCTCCAAACTGCATTCTCACTAACAGTTTAATAGGGTTCCTCTCCACTTCCCCCATCCCCACCAGAATTTGTTATTGTTCATGTTCTCCAAGCTGCTGAGATAGAAAACTAAGTGTTATTTTGATTTGCATTTTCTTTGTGGCCAGAGCTGATGAGCATTTCCTCATGTGTTTATTGGCTGTTCTTGTTTCTTTGAGAAGTCTATTTAGCTCCTTTGCCCATTTATTAATTGGGTTATTAGTTTGGGGCAGGTATAGTTTCTTGAGCTAAATAAGATTTTAATAACAGATCTACTGTCTTGTTCTTTAGTTATGTCCCACATCATGAGTTAGTCTCTGGAAAGTTATACTGTGCTTATTTTATTTAGAAGATAGAATAAGTTAAAAAGACATCCAATGTCTTAATGAAAAAATTTGATTTGATGACTGCCAGAAATTTCAAGACCATACTGTGATAATAACTGGTGTGAATTAAAGCCCACCAGTCATAACCCAACATAAAATTTCTAGCCAGATGTGACTGTGTGTGTTGAATCCCACATGGGAAGCTAAGAAATCGAACTCCAAAGTTTTAGGCTTGAGAAACCTAGAAAAATAATGATGATAAATTATTTCTAGGCAGCATTATAGTATCTTACTCAGATATATAAATGGGCTGTGAGCAAGTTCCCAACACTTGAAGAAAACCTATATAAAAACATGAAAGATGGTCATCAAAACAAAAATTGAAAAAAATTAACTTGGATGAAAGAGAAAAGGTACAGGGAAGAAAACTTAAAATTGGTAGATTCAAAGGACTAAAAGAAGCTAATGTGTTCGTGAAAATTATATAATTATTTTTTTCAAAAACCCTGGAAATTATAAATATAGGAAAATCAGGGATCAAAAATGACCTCTTGGTAATTAAAAGATAAAAGCAAAGCCAGGCAGTGGTGGCTTGCACCTGTAATCCTAGCTACTCAGGAGGCTGAGATCTGAGGAACACTGTTCAAAGCCCAGACAAGAAAGTCTTGAGACTCTCCAATTAAGCAACAGAAAACTGGAAATGGTGTTGTGGCTCAGAGTGTTAGAGTAGTGGCCTGGAGCAAAACAGCTCAGGGACAGTGCCCAGGCCCTGAATTCAAACCCCATGACCAGTAAAAAAAAAAAGAAAGAAAAGATAAAGTAGTTGTGAAATGTGGAATACACAACTAAAGTAATATAAATAAATTATAACCTAGGAGCAGGGGGAACTTTGAGTATAAAACCAGATAAAATGTAAAATAAATTTGCTTACCAGAATTAGAAAGCTTTGTTCATAGAAGGGACATCATAATAGAATGGGAGAAGATATTTGAAAAATGTGAAAACAAAGAATTGAACATCTGAAAAAAATGTTTAAAACTAAAAAGCCAAGGAGAAAGATAAGTAGGAGGAGTGATGCATGTTTGTGATCCCAGGACTCAGGATGGTGAGTACTGGATTGTGAATCTGAGGCCAACTCGTTTGAGGCTAGCCTGAGTTACTACATAGTGTAAAACCCTATCTCATGAGGCTGGGATGTATCGCCATGGCAAAGTGCTTGCCTAGCAAGAGCAACATCCTGGGTTTGATCCCCAGAAAAGAAAAGACCAAAACAAATGCAGTTTTGTTTTGTTTTGTTTCTTTTGCCAGTCCTGGGCTTGAGCTCAGGGCCTGAGCACTGTCCTTGGACTTTCTCAAGGCTAGAGCTCTACCATTTGAGCCTCAGCACCACTTCCGGCTTTTTTGTATGTATGTGGTACCAAGGAATCAAACCCGGGTCTTCGTGCATGCTAGGCAAGCACTTTAACCACTAGGCCAAACTCCCGGCCCACAAATGCAGTTTTACAACAACAAGAAGAAGAATAAGAACTGGAGAGAACTACAAATAGAAAACAAGCATACTGCTAAGTGCAGTAGCTCATGCCTGTAATCCTAGCTACTTATGAAGCTGAGATCTGAGGATCACAATTCAAAGCCAGCCCAGGCACCAAAGAATGTGAGATGCATCTCCAGTTAACCACTAGAAAACAGGAAGTGGGTCTGTGGCTTCAGGGGTAGGGTGGTGGTAGCCTTGAGCTGAAAAGCTCAGGGACAGTGCCCAGGCTCAGAATTCTAGCCCTATGACCCACAAAAAAAAGAAAGAAGGAAGGAAGGAAAAAGAGAAAGAAAACATCCCAGTATAAAAACACAAAGCTAGTAAAACCTATGATGACATGCTTGAAATCAGTAATTATCAGAAAAAAATAAATTAACACAAGATCTCAGTACCCAGTGGTTGAGGAAACAAAAATAAAGCTGACATTGTTTATTTCTTTATAATAGATTCTTCTCTAATTTGATCGTAAAAGATTCACAGATGCTAAGGATTGGAAACCTGACAGGGACTTAACTATCTTAAGGTCTCTTATCAAAGACTAATAAAAAGGTTTTGCCCGTTATCTGTTGGAGCTACAGTCAGGAAGGTTTGGGACAGGATTGAAATGGCTCATTCACATAGCTGTTGGTAAAAGTCCTCAGTTTCTTGCTGATGTTGACAATAGTCAGTTTCTTGGTTGTGTAGGCCAATCCACCAGGGCTCTTGGATGGAACTGTAAGACTTCTAATGATATAACATCTGCCTTTTCCCAGATCATATTCAAGAAGGAACAAGCAAAGTGTGCTGTGCCTTTTATGACTTCTCTTCCAGATTTCAGTCATTTTGTGGTCATTGCAAGCAACTCACTAAGTCTAGTTCTATGTAAGGATTAGCTAGTATACCTTTTCCCAATGAAGGGAGAAAAATAAGACATCAGATCTTCAGATCTTAATTTTCTAATTAAGATGATAATCATGAGCCCCATGCCCAAATCTTTTAAAATTATTTTTTAGAAAGGGTCTTTGCTAAGTTGCTCAGACTAACCCCAAATGTGAGAGTGATATAAAAATTTTATCAGTGATCTCTTCAGTAAACAGATTCACTTCTGTAATGTGACTGGGTTCCATCCAATAAGCTTTAGACTTAAAGAGAACAAAAAATTGGCCTCATCAAGCAGCAACTTTTCTAGAATACTGCCTTCAGAGTTCATTTTTACCATCAATTTTTTGGGGTCCCAAGCTTGCCCAGTCTGTGATACAGATTTTTGGATGTCACAGACTGCATACTGAGCTAATTCCTATATAATAAATATATGCATAATTACATACATGTAAGCCAGGTGTGACAGCAGGCACCTGTAATCCCAGATACTGGAAAGACTGAGATAGTAGGCTCACTTTGAAGCCTCCATAGGCAAATCAAAAAAAAAAAAAATTAGCTACATTAGTTATATGGTAGAGGGAGGAGAAGAGGGACATTTCATTATGACATTCCACACATGGTTTGGGGGATTTTTTTTGTTTTGTTTTTGTTTTTTGGCCAGTCCTTGGGCTTGAACTCAGGGCCTGAATCCTTGGGCTTTCTCAAGGCTAGAGCTCTACCACGTGAGCCACAGCACCACTTCCGGCTTTTTCTGTGTATGTGGTACTGAAGAATCAAACCCAGGGCTTTATGTCTCCCAGGCAAGCACTCTAACCACTAGGCTATACTCTCAGCCTCCACACATGTTTATAATACATTTCAGTCAATCTCACTCCCTCTTGTCACTTTCCCTTTGCATTTTCACTTTGCCCTTTCCTCTACCCCAAAATAATTTCATCAGGTTACTTGTTCTATTTTCAACCAAATTGACTTTTGCAAATGTTAAGTTCGTTTTGTTGAGCCCAGGCATAACTTTTCTCCCTGCCCCACTATCATGGCCACTTTATTCATGAGCATGTCATCTGGCAATGACAGGGATAACTGGGGAAGAAGGCCACTCTCCAAAATAGGTCCTCCTTATCCACTAGAATACTGAGCAAGTTCCTCTGCTGATTGTCACCCTTCGGTAGGCATTGGCAAGGAATATAAATACCTTGAGTTTTGTCCGTTTGGAGAGGTCTATCCTGTACCTCATCCCCAAACTAATCAGTTAATTTATTTTCATACTACAAGTTGAACCAGGGCCTAGTACTTGCTAAGCAAGTACTCTATCTCTTATTAAGCTATGCTTCTAGCCTTTTTTAAAATTCATTTTGCTACTTTGTTTTTGAGATAGGGTCTTGCTAACTTTGTCCAGTGGACTTGTCATCCTCCATTCTCTGCCTTCTAAGTAGATGGGATTATAGCAGTGTATCACTGTGCCCAACCCCAAATTTCTTTGTCACCAATTTTCAGTCATGTTTCTTCCATGGCTCTGATCATCCAGCAAAACCATTGACCATAGCCCATGGATTGTTACATAATCAGGTATGTCTATTTCTCCTCCCAAGGAAAAATGAACAGCCTTGTTATTGCTTGAAATTTTCACTGGGAATGTTTCTTCTCTACCACTGTTCCTTCAGGGAGTCCCAGATAGTTCTTTTTTGTTTGTTTGTTTTGCCAGTTCTGGGACTGACTTTGGACTCAGGGCCTGAGCACTGACCTTGGGCATTCTTCAAGGCTAGCACTCTACACCCTGAGCCACAGCACCACTTCTGGCTTTTTCTGTGTATGTGGTACTGAGGAATAGAACCCAGGTCTTCGTGCATGCTAGGCAAAGACTCTACTGCTAGGCCATGCTCCCAGCCCAATTTTAGATAGTTCTTATGTACTAAATAGTATCTGTAAATCAAGCCTGGCTTGTTCCTTTGATTGATTTTAGGAAATTCTCCATGGGGCCATGTGAGAAAAGTAGAGTAGCAGGAGCAAGGTCCATGAGTACTTGGGGGCACTTCTTTAAGTTACTTGAGCCATAAAGTTGGGCCTATGATGATGTAATGCTATTTTTAATTTATTTTTTATTGTGATTAATAGAAGGGTTAAATTATATTCACTAGATAGAAGGTGCATAACTTCACAAACATTGATACCCTTTCTCATGACATGGTCCCCGCCCACCCTCCCTCCAGGATACAATACTATTATTCATGCTATAGGGCTTGATCATGAGACACACACAGTTCATGATAGATAACTCAGGTTGCATGGCCTATGGCAAAATGTCTAATCTCTGCAGCCTAGTAGTAGGTCAAAAACTAGTTCTCAAAAACACAGTAGTTGTCTGAAGAGGGTGGTAAAGCTTTGATCCAAAAGGCTTGTGCCATATGGGTCTGCAAAGGCTCCAGACGTCTCCATCACTGACACTTGAAGCACCATTGCAACTACTAGATCATACAACCCAAGTGACAGCACAATTTTTGGATGCCTTAGTAATATTGCAGAACTGTTGTACCTTGATATGTCATACCACTGGATCCCTAGACACTTGGCTGAGATTGATGGGTCTTAAATTTTTGATAGATTGATTTTGCTCCTTCTACCATGTAATCTTGTCAGTATCTCAAGAATAGTTGCTAATTCTTGCTCCCAGAATCCAGCATAACATGATTAATGTTTTGTGAGGTATCAGTGAGGTGTCTTAAGAAAGAGAAAGACAACCAAAACCAAGAACTCTTATGATATATACCATGTGTTCAAACTAATGCCTTTTTTTTTTCTTTTTTTTTTTTTTGCCAGTCCTGGGGCTTGAACTTAGGTTCTGGGCCCTATCCTTGAGCTTTCCCAAGGATAGCACTCTATCCTTGAGCCACAGCACCACTTTTGCCCTTTTCTGTGTATGTGGCACCAAGGAATCAAACTTAGGGCTTTGTGCATACAAGGCAGGCACTCTACCACTTGACCATACTCCTGGTGCTAATATTTGTTTTATAATAAAGATACATATTAAACATTTCATTTAGTAGTCTCTTTTATTAAGGGACTGGGTACAGTGGCTCACGTCTGTAATCCTAGTTACTCAGGAAGCTGAGATCTGGTTCAAAGCCAGCCTGGACTAAAATCCTTGAGACTTATCTCCAATTAACCACCAGAAAACTGGGAGTTGTGCTGTGGCTCAAGGTGGGTAGGGCAGTAGCCTTGAGCTGAAGCGCTCAGGCCCAGAGTTCAAGTCCCACAACCAACAACAAAAAAAAGAAAAGAAAATTGGAAACAACAATACAGTAAAGAATTTAGCGGCCCAGGCATAGTGGCCTCTAAACTCTAAGGAGTGGAGATTAGGAGGATCATAGTGCAAGGCCAGCTAGACAGAGTTGATAAGACCCTATCTTAACAAACAAGCTGGGTGAGTGTTGCCTGTAATCCTAGCTAGGCAGGAGGCATGGAAAGCAGGCTTGTGGTTCAAGGCCAGTCTTGGAAAAAGCATAAAATCCTGTATAAAAAATAAGCAATCAGGATGGAGACATGGCTCAAGTAGAGACCTTGAGTTAAACCCTAGTACTGCTGAAAAAGTGAAAAAGGTAAAAAACAAAACAAAACATTTTTTAAAGCTAAAGAGACCTTTCAGAAACAGTTTAGAAGGTGAAAAAAATAGAATATAGAGTATTTGAACAAATCATGTTGACTACAGCATGTTGTTTCCATTAATATTTTAAGTCATTTTATACACATGTAGAGAACTTTTTTAACTTTGACTGTTAGTTAAAATTAGATTTATCCAACTGATAGGAAACTTCAAAACAGCAGTATTTAAAAAGAGAAGTTTTCTACTTCTAAAAGTTAGCATCTGCCTGTGGATGATGGAAATTTCTGCTACAACATTAGAGAGCTAGATTTCTCTTTTATTAGTCCTCAATCCCTAATCATAGGGCTCTTATAGTGCAGATAGTCTGCATGTACTTCAACATTTTGTCTAGTAGGAAGCCAAAACTGAAGGGCATTCTGTTTTTTCAGGACACTTCTGCTTATATTCCGTTGGCCAAGTTCTACTCAGATGGCCAACTCAATAGGAAGAAAGGCTGAGAAATACAGGCTTTATTCTAGTCCTCTGTTATTGAGTGAGGTCTCGTCACAGAAGGAATCAATAGATTTGAGATGCATTTACAGTGATGCAATCAAATTGTATTTTAAATTACTTATATATAGGGACTTATTAAACAAATATGTACTAGACACTGTGGCTCATAAATTTATAAAATTGAGGCAGGTGCAGTGGCTTATACCTTGTAATCCTAGTTACTCAGGAAGCTGAGATCTGAGGATCTAGGTTCAAAGCCAGCCCGGCACAAAAGGACCTGAGACTCTTAACTCTAAATAACCTCAAGAAAATGGAAATGGGGCTTGGCTCAAGGGTAGGGCAGTAGCCTAGAGCTGAAGTGCTCGAGGATAATGCCTAGGCCCAGCGGTAAGGTGGAAACCTAGGGCTGAAGAGCTCAGGGACAGCGCCTAGGCCAAGTTCAAGCCCCATGACCCACCAAATAAAAAATTATGAAATGATAAATCATTTTAGTTCCTGCATTCATTAACTGTTTAGGAAAACTTAAAAGAGTATTTAGGTGTTCATATACTTTCAAAAGTCTTGGTCAACTTTACTTAAAATTGTTGGCAGAATAAATGAGGCAGAAAGAGTAGTCTTAGCAAATGGACTATGTTTAATACATGCAGATTCTGAGAACTTTTAATTTAAAACTTTTGTCTTTTATTTCTGTGTTCTACACAGATTTTATAAAGTGAGGTAAGTAAAGTCACTTGCCTTTCTTTGTAAATGTGATGAGATTACAAATTCTTAGATTAAAAGAGCAATTTTAAGATTCTAGTAACTGGTCAGGTACAGTGGCTCATGTCTCTAATCTTAACTATTTGGGAGGATTGTGCTTTAAGGCCAGCTTGGACAGAAAAGCTGGACAAATAAACTGTGTGTAGTAATGCATATCTCCAATTCCTGTTACTGTGGAGGCTTTCCCCAAGGACACTGAAGCTAGCTCCAGGCAAAAACTCCAATCCCATCTGAAAAATAACTAAAGCAAAAGAGACTGGGGAGCGGGGCTCTACTCTTGTAGTAGTGCTTCTTACCTAATCACATCTCCATTACTGCCCGAAGGGAAGAAACAAGTTTCTAGTAACTACCATTTTGTAAAACTTTTACCATTTTGTTTAAATAGTAAGCAAGAAAAGTGGTAAATTTTGCTTTAGTTTTATCTTAGTGTTCTCCTGGAAGATGCTATATTTCTTCAGAATTGGCTGTAGCTTTGAAAGTTTTTAATACACAACCCCAATTTATTATGTCTGTTAAATTCTGGGGACTTTTGAAGTATAACTTTTACTTAAATACTTCTTTATATAGGAATACTTATATGCCCTTGCTTTAAGATAAACTGGTATCCTTATGTTTTGATTATGTATTTCTCTATACATGTCTGTAACTGGATTATTTCAGAGTCATTAAAATTAGCTATTAATTGGCTGGGAGAGGTAGGGTGCTTACCTAACATGCACGAAGACCTGTGTTCAATTCCTTGGTACCTCATACATAGAAAAAGCCTTATGTGGTGCTGTGGCACAAGTGGTAGACCCCTACCCTTGAGAAAGTAAACATCAAGGACATGCTTAGGCCCTGAGTTCAAGCCCCAGAACTGGCAACAAACAAACAAACAATCAGAAAATACCGGGCATGGTGGCTACGCCTATCATCCTAACTACTCAGGAGACTGACATCTGAGGCTTCACGGTTCGAAGTCAGCCTGAGCACTAAAAGTCTGTGAGACTCATCTCCAATTAAACACCAGAAAACGAGAAGTGGCTCTGTGGCCAAGAGGTAGGTCAGTAGCCTTGAGCTGAAGAGTTCAGAGACAGTACCCAGGCCTAGAGTTCAAGTCTCACAACTCACCAAAAAAAAGTATAAATACAATTCATGTGTGTATCTGTGTGTGTTGGTCCTGGGGCTTGAGCACAGAGCTTAGCACACTCTTAAGTTTTGTGCTCAAGGTTAGTCCTTTACCACTTTAGCCACAACTTTACTTCTAGTGGTGGTTAATTGGAGATGAGTTTCACAGACTTTACTTCCTGGGCTGACTTCACACATCAACCTCCTGCCTCCTGAGTAGCTAGGCTTATAAGTTAACATCAGTGGTTCAGTGGTTTTATTTTCTGTATTGAAAATACTGTAGTTTAGGCTAATAAATGTATTTGCATGAATTGTTTTAAATTTGTTACAGTTATCAACTAGTATTTAATCACTCTGCTAATTAAATGTTGGAGGAGAATCCATAGAAAGAATTGTACCTTGTACTTGGGGTGGGTCATGGGGCTTGAACTCAGACTGGGCACTATCTGTGAGCTCTTCAGCTCAAGGCTCCCATCCTCCCCTTGAGCCAAGCCCCACTTCTCTAGAGGTTAATTGGAGATAAGAATCTCAGGTCCTTTTGTGCATGGGCTGGCTTTGAACTTTGATCCTCAGATCTCAGCCTCATGAGTAGCTAGGATTACAGGTGTGAACCACCATGCCTGGCTGCACTTAAATTTTGAGTTTAGGATCTTGTAGTTGCTAAGCAGATACCACTTGAACCACCTCCCCAGACTGTTAACTCCAGCTTCAGTTATTTTGAGATTAGGGTCTCAATGTTTATGCCATGGTTGGCATGGACTATGATCTTCCTATTTATACTTCTGTATAGTTGAGATGACGGGTTTAAGACAACGTGCTCAGCTATGATTGAGGTGGATATGCTAATTTTGGCCCGGGTTGGCCTTGATACTTGATCCTCCTGATCTCTGCCTCCTGAGTATTTAGGGATTGCATTATAGGTGTGAGTCACTGCTCCTACCTTGAATATTTTCATTGTTTGCCCTATAGATTAGGTTTTGATTTTTAATTTTTCACTTTTTGTTCATAGTTCTTCACATCACTACACGTTGATCCCCTTTGAAATTCATGTTTATTATTTCTAGTTCAGTGGTTTTCAACCCTGTTTGTGTATCATGAGCAGTGGAACTTTCTCACTAAGTCTGACTTAAACTGATTTAAACACATGGCAAGTTTTTTATTTTCTGTAGTTGTTTTAGCTTTATCCTTCTAAATGTCAGTGTAGGCCTCAGGTTTGTTCTCCTTAAGGACCAAGGATGACAGTTTAACAAAAATAATACAACATTTGTCCTTGTTTGGTTTTACTAGGAGAAAAAAAGGATGAGCCCTCTCATAAGACAAATGAAAATTTCTTTTGAGCTGGGACAACCTGAAATCTACCCTTAATTGGTATGAAATGACTGTAAATGATGGAATGGACATGTGAAGCCAGTTACTATGTTCTAGTTCATGTTAGTATCTAATTCATGTTTTTAGGGAGACTGCCATTGAGGAGAAACCACCAATCAGTCTGTGTAGAGTTCAGTACTCTAAATTTAACCTGTGCCTCATATCACTATACCTGAACATTTATAACTTGAAACTACATGGAGTAGGTTACATTGCTGTTAGAAAATTACTGTTGAAGCACATTAAAACTGCTTACTAAAATCTAGCTTGTAATGATTGTTATCTTGAATACTGTAAAGTGCTTGCGTCATTTTTCCCATAATACCACCCAACTTCCTACCAAAGACATGCCTTTTTCAACAAACCTGAAGTTTTCACTTTATCACTTCAATTAAGCACATTATTTACTTTGCTTTTTGAAAGGCTGTCACAAAATTAGGGGCAGAGAAACACTCAGCAGATAACACAGTGATTTAAATAAAGCTGATGATAATTTGAGACCTTCTCCACATCAGTTGAGCTGCATAATACATTTGGGGGAATTTGGTTTTGAAATTTGTTTTTTTATGACAGATAATTATCTAGGGTCCTGGTTCTAAGTCCTTAATTCTTTCAGTAATGTTTGTCCCACAGTTGAAAAGCATTTTTTAATTAGTAAATTACTTTATTATAGAGATGATATACAGTGGGATACAATTACATAAGTCTGTAAAATAATGAGTACATTTCCTTTTGTAGGGGGTCTTCTATTCCCTCTTTCTCTTTCAGTCCCTCCTTCCCATCTTCATGCATGAGTTGTATAGTTTACTTTCATCAATGTCCAGTGACTTATTCAAAACTGCATGCAACAAGTTCACAAATAAGAGCAGCTTATTGTACATTATTTATGGATGGATTTTTTTTACAATGTCTTCAAATAATTTGAGACCTGCTATATATCTTAATTTAAAGCTTAAAAATGGGGGAAGGGTGTTAATTTTCCCCCTCTTTTTCCAATAGAACAAAGCTAAGCCTCTCTGACCTTTTGATTTAACTTGCCTCTTTTTTATCTCCCCTGAAGAGGCTAAAAAGTTGTTTAGCCTTGATTAAGACTTCAAGAATAAAATAATTCTTAACTAAGGATATGAATTCATATTTGTAATTGTCTTTTACATTTAGTAGCCAGCCATACCAAATATAGCCTGTTTCTAATGCCTTCTTTGTTGAAGATCCATCAGTTGTCTCCTTTCTGGCAAGAGGTTAGTACTCAGAAGTATTTGAACTATTTGGGATAAAGTGTTCAGCAGTTTCATTTATCTTAGCATTAAGAAACAGAAGCTGTGCAGACTTCTAATTAGCTACTGAGTTTTTTAAATTCATGTACTTTTTCTTAGAAAAATTTATCGAACTCTCGTAGTGCCTTTTTACCTTGTTTACTGGTTTATTGGAAAATAAGTTTCTGTTGTCAGTTTCATGGGCAGCTAAGAATTGACAGCATGACAGCAAGAAAAGGAAAAACAGTTTATAGATAAATCTCAAGAAACCCAACAGTTTAGGATGCCTGGCTGAGGATAGTCTTTAAAAAGACAAGGTACTTTAAAGCTAGATGTTATGATGCAAGCCTGTAATCCAAGCACTTGGGAGAGTGGGACAGAAGGAATGAGACAAACATTCTCTGAGAACTACGGGAAAAGGCACACCAGGCTTAGCTATTTTGTATGCAAAAGACTAGAAAAATTTTGTTGGGTGGCTTAAACTTCACACTTCTTTCTCCCTTAACTTTTTCAGTGATAGCTGGCACTTTTTAACACTTGAACCACATCTCTACTGTCCTTTTGTTGGCTTGTTGGAGAGAGGAGTCTTCTAGATTGCATGGACTGGTTTTGAACCTTTGACTCTCATTCTCAGTCTCCTAAGTAGCTAGGATTATAGGCATAAGTCGCCACCACTTGGCTGGACGGATCCTGTTTTGGATTTGTTTGTTTGTTTGTTTGTTTTGTTTTTGTTTGTTTGTTTTTTTGGTTGGTTGTGGGACTTGGACTGTGGGCCTGGGCACTGTTCCTGAGCTCTTCAGCTCAAGGCTACTGCTCTACCTCTGGGCCTGGGCATTGTCCCTGAGCTCTTCAGTTCAAAGCTACTGCCCTACCCCTTAGGTTTACAGCGCATTTTCAGTTTTCTAGTTGTTAATTGGAGATAAGAGTCTCATGGTCTTGAGTTCCTGGGCTGGCTTTGAACATTAATTTTCATATCTCAGCCCCCTGAGTAGCTAGGATTACAGGTGTGAGCCACTGCGCCTGGCTCCTATTACTTTTAAATCATGCCAGACATTTCTCAAACTCACCCTCCCCCCAACAAGTTCAGATTAGTTTAATCCTAACCTATATGTCATAAAAATGAATCATTGATTCTGGCAAAAATCTTGCCTTCTCTCCTATATTTTTTATTTTACATCTTAGTATTTGATTTTTGAGTAGATATGTTCATATGGTAGTGTTGGTTCCTTTTATGGACCTTAGAATCAAGAAAGAAATCATTTTTTAAATAAACAATAGCTTTAAGTTACCTATATAATCTGGTTAGTGCAATTAAGAATTCATTACATACATTTTTTGTTGTTGTTGTTTTGCTTTGTTTTATTTTACAGTCCTGGGGCTTGAACTCAGGGCCTGAGCACTGTCCTTGGACTTTCTCAAGGCTAGAGCTCTACCACTTGAGCCACAGTACCACTTCCAGATTTTTCTCTATATACGGTACGGAGGAATCGATTCCAGGTGTTTTGTGCATGGGTGTATGTGCCACCTCTGAGGCTTGAACTCAGCACCTAGGTATGGTCCCTGAGCTTTTTTGCTCATACCAGTTGAGCCACCATTCCATTCTTGGCTTATTAGTAGTTATTGGAGATAAAGTCTCGTGCCCAGGCTTTCCTGGTGCCTAACCTAGAAAAATTCTTTGAACAGCTATAATTTGAATGTTAGTAAAGCTGGAAATCGTTTTTCATAACTCTTCATACTTTAGCATATTGTTGACCACAGTTCATGAGAGTACCACATGAAAACCTGGATAATTTGTAATATTTTTGTCTAGTTTGTACTTAATATGATGGTTCTCCCTATACTTGAGTTACTCGTACATAGCAACCCTAAGGCAGGTTAGGGTATCTTAATGGTGTTTTGGCGCCATCTGCTGTTCTTTAATGTGATTCTTCATTTACTATGGTAAAAACTAGTAGGTAGTAGATTCAGAAATACTTCCTTTTTTTTTTTGTCCATATAAGTACAAGAATAAAAATTTTAAAAAGTCGGGCATAGCCTAGTGGTAGAGTGCTTGCCTAGTATGCATGAAGACTAGGGTTCGATTCCTCCGTACCACATACATAGAAAAAAAGGTTGGAAGTGGTTCTGGAGCTCAAGTGGTAGAGTGCTAGCTTTGTAAAAGCCCAAGTCAGTGCCCAGGCCCTAACTTCAAGGTCCAGGACTGGCAAAAAAAAAAAAAAAAAAGTGCTCAGCTAGCATGCACAAAGCAGCCCTAGGTTCAATTCCTTGGTGCCATATACTAAGAAAAAGCCAGACATGGCAGTATCGCTCAAGTGGCAGAGCACTAACCTTGAGAAAAAGTGTCCAAGGATGGTGCCCAGGTCCTGAATTCAAGTCCCAGGATTGGTCTTGTCTTCTTTGAGTTCCAGAGGACTTTGTCCTCACCTTACTAGTTCTCATGAGAAAGGCATCCCAAGTCAGACAAGGTCACTGGATTCCACACTACCTTGTTCATGTCTTTATGTCCCATCTTTTTTTTTTTTTTTTACAATTTGTACTTTAATATAGCAGTATGTATGTATGTATGTATGTATGTATATAAGAATTTGAAAATACTGGTTTGCTCATTAATTTATATGTCTTATTCCCCCAAAAGTGGCATGTTCTTTGTTAACTGGAGCAATTTATATGCAGATTTGAAAGTACATCTACTATTAACATAAACTTAGAAATCTGTTGACCTAAATAAAGAATCCTGTACAGAATAATGATAGACGAATCCTGAGCAATGAATTTTGAGTAAAATAGATGAATTTCTAAGAGTGGTGTCTTTTTTCACTGCTCAGTTTACCCTTATATTTATGTACCACTTTTAGATAATACATATTGACTTCTGAAATAGTCTACTTAAAAAGCATTCTATCTTCCTACATCTTCCCTGTATAACTTTGTTTTGTTTTGTTTTTGTCAGTCCTAGGGCTAGAAATCAGGGCCTGAGCACTGTCCCTGAGCTTCTTTGCTGGAGACTAGCACTCTACCACTTGAGCCACAGTGCCACTACTGGCTTTTTCTGTTTATGTATTACTGAGGAATGGAGCCCAGGGCATCATGCATGCTAGACAAGCACTCTACCACTAAGCCACATTCTCAGCCCCTTCCCCCATATAACTGTAATGCAGTTAAAGTTTTGCAAAATTTTATTTTTTCTTACCTTGGTTAATATCCATAGGACACCATCTTTCACATAATCAAACATCCATGGTTCTTGTTTTTCAGCATTATCTATACTGGTTGTGTTCCATTTTCATCATTAAGGTTAACAACGTATATATCACTTTTTTACCTTTGCTATAACTTATTGATATAAAAATATGTAGAAAGTTACAAATAATAGTAAAGTATATGATATTTTTAATTTCTTATAACCAGTTAACTCTCATACAATGAATATTTTCTTTGATTTTTTCACCTAATACTTTTTTTCTCATGGCCAAACCTGCAATGGCAGTTGATGAGTAAATATAGTTTTGGCTTTTGTGCAGGATTTTATTTTGGTGTTGTGGCTGTTTGGGGAGTATTTTTTGTTTGTTTGAGTTTTTAGACTTTAAGCAGGAGCAGATTTATTAATTCAAGGTGATTACAAAAGAATAGTACACCAGTCAGATAAGAGCATGGGCGGTCTAAGGGAAGGGCAGCCTCCACTGAGGGACTCAAGCCCAAAAACGTCATTGAAACCTCTATAACTGACAGAGGTGACTCCTGATACATACTAGCTGCTATGATGTGAGTTTCTTCAGTGACTTGTTCGTAGACTATTTTTTAAGTTATTATCTTTAAGTACTTGTACAACAGGGGTTATAGCTTGACATTACAAGTTGAAAATGTAGCCTTAAGTAATGGCTACATTACCCATAATCATAGCTACTCAGGAGGCTACATTCTGAGGATCATTTGAAGCCAGCTAGGCCAAACATATCTGAGAGACTGATTTCCAAAGAGCAAAAAGATCCAGAAGTAGGTGGCTTCAGAGCAAGAGTCTTGAGTGAAAAGCTGAGTGAGGGTACAATACCCTGAGCTCACATTAGCAGAAAAAGTAAAAAAGTAAAGGTGGAGAAAATAGGAAGAAGAGGAAGGCTGGAGGAGGAGAGGTAGCAGTAGCAACAGTAGCAGTAGCTGCTGCCACCGTTCTTATTATTGAAAAATAGTTGGAGTAGGTTATAGGTGCCTCACACCTGTAATCCTAGCTAGTAAGGAGGCTGAGATTTGAGGGTCATGGTTCAAAACCAGACTGGGCATGAGCATGTGAGACTCTTATCTCCAGTTAACCATCAGAAAACTGGAAATGATGCTGTGGCTCAGAATGGTAGAGCCCTAGATGAAGAGCTCATGGATAGAGCCAGGCCCATAGTTCAAGCCCCACAAAAGAAGGAAGGAAAAAAAGGAGGGAGAGGGAGGGAGGGAGAAGAGAAGAGAAAAAAGAAAAGAAACTGGGTTGAAATGATCTTAAGAACCTTAGTGTTGGGCTGGGAGTTTGGCCTAGTGGTAGAGAGTGCTTGCCTACGACGCACAGGCAATGGACCCAGGTTCCATTCCCTGGTATCACATACACAGAAAAGGCTAGAGTGGTGCTATAGCTCAAGTGGTAGAGCATTAGTGTTGAGAAAGCCCAAGGACACTGCTCAGGCCCCCAATTCAAGTCCCAGGACTGGCTCCAAAAAAAAAAAAAAAAGAACCTGGGTGTTGGGTGTTGAGGGAGGGATAAGGGAAAGTGATAGAGGAGTTAAGGCTAATTGAGATATATTGTATACATATTTGGAAGTACCACAATGAAGACCTCTTCACTTGCAGAACTAATGTATGTTAATTCAAAAAAAATGTTATAGGCCAGGCACTGGTGACTACTCAGGAGGCTGAAATTTGAGGTTCACTGTTAAAAGCAACAACAGTCACGAGCCTATGAGACTTCCATCTCCAATTAAGCACCAAAAAAGGCAGAAGTGATGTTAAGGCTCAAATAGTACAAAGAGTGCTAGCCTTGAACAACTCAGGGACAGGGTACAAGCAAAAAAATAAAGTAAAAAATAACTATTTACATTATTTGGGACTATCACAATTGTGTTACTATGTAGTGCCGTGCTAAAACTATTTCTCCAGATAATATTATCTGTCATCCATGGACCACCCAAAAGGGATTGTTTGTAGCTGTGCTGAAAGATTCTTTTAAAAATCTACTTACTAGCTGGGTGAGGTAGCTCACACCTGTAATCCTAGCTACTCAGGAGGCTGAGATCTGAGGATTGAGATTCAAAGCCAGCCCGGGCACTAAAGATAGTAAGACTCTTATCCAGTTTATCACTAAAAATGGGAAGTGGGGCTGTGGTTCCAGCGGTAGTGTGGTAGCCTTGAGCTGAAGAGTTCAGGGACAGTAGTACCCAGAGAGCCCCATAACCCAACAGATAGATAGATAGATAGATAGATAGATAGATAGATAGATAGATAGATAGATAGATAGATTGATTACTACTTACTGCTTTTAATCTTGTCCTCAAGTTTTATAAGTTTCCTACTATTTAATCTGTGTGTGTGTGTGTTTCTAGGAAAGCATTTCCTAGAGTTCTTCCAGTGTACTAGCTTCTTTTATATTCTTTGCTTTTTGGAAATAGGAATACTGCAGCTCCCATCAGTTTGGGCAAAATTGTACTTTATTGACTAGGATTTCAGATGTGAGACACCAGTGCCTAGCCTCTTAAGAGACTGTTTTATTTGTTTGTGCTGGTCATGGGACCTGAACTTAGGACCTGGGCACGGTCTCTGAGCTTTTTGCTCAAGGCTCATATTTTATCCATCATTTGAGCCATAGCTCCATGTCCTTTTTTGGGGGGGTGGTTAATTAGAGATAAGAGTCTCATGGACTTTCCTGCCTATGCTGGGTTTGAACCACGATCCTCAGATTTTAATCTCCTGAGTAACTAGGGTTACTTGCATGAGCCACCAGCACCTGGCATATATGAGTTTTTAATATTGATTTGTGATGTGGAAGATTTGCCTCCTGAAGATTGTTATTAAGTAGTCAAAGTCTATACATATTCTATTAAATTGGCTTAAATAATCCCTGTAGTTGGCGTAATAGCTATGTATATGTAATGAGTAATGATTTAATATTATATAGCAGTGTCCCAAATAATTATATTTTTTTAAAGTCACCATATAAAATATAATCAGAAACATCTAAGTCAAGTTCTTTTAAAGCACTAATTTCACTTTTGACTTCCCTCCCTTAAAATATGTAAGTTTTAAAGAAAATAGTTCAGAATATTTTAAATAAATTTTGTCTTGATTGTATTTCACTTGTGCATTTTTTTTTTTAAGAACAAATCTGTGGTGGTTCCCAACTGTGTTAGAAACAGTTGTCAAGTGGTAGTTCCGTGCAGTGCAACTGGAGCTGTTTCTAAACACACAGTTGTTAGTAGCACAGATTTGCCTGTTTCCAATCTAATGTATGTCTGTGGGTAAGTAGTTTGGAGTATACATGTATTTGTGGGAGGAAAAACTTTCCTATTAAATTCCATAAACTACTCTCTTTATAACCTAAAGTGTAGAGACTTTAAGCCAATACTGTAGACAAAGGATTCTTGTTTGAATCCTGATACAAATTTTCAGTGCTGTTTAATGCTAAAATTTCAAAGATAAATTTTTGTTCAGAAACATTTATTTTTCAGAAAGCTTTACTTATCCCATGGGTTCTTATTAATAGTGAAGAATATTTTTAGAATTTGAAGTTAAGTCTAGAAATTATAAAATTGATATGTGTGTATGACTTTTGTGGGTCCTGGGGCTTGAACTTGGCCTGGGTGCTATCCCTGAAGTCTTCAGCTCAAGGCTACCACCCTATCCTTGAGTCAGGCCCCACTTCCCATTTTCTAGGGGTTAGTTGGAGATAGAGTCTCAGGTCCTTTTGTGCCCGAGCTGGCTTTTTGATCCTCATTTCTCAGCCTACTGAGTAGCTAGGATTACAGGCATGAGTCACCACGCCTGGCCCTGTGTGTGACATTTTTAATTACATGATATTAATATTACTGCTTAAAGGAACTGTAAGCTTTAATGAAAGCTACATGCAGTGTGACATACAGGTATGGGGAGGTCATATACATACAACATGTGCACATGTCCTGCAGTAGCCAGCTTCATTTGGCTATTGAGCACTTAACAGAACTAATTTGAATCAAGGTGATCTGTGTTAAAAATGCGTACTGATTTTTAAAATATAATATCAAAATGTAAAACATCTTTAATAAATATCGATTATATGCTGAGGCAGTATTTTCTTTTTCCTATTTTTATTATATTTAAATGATTTTAGAGAGGGGTTACCATTCAACTTGTCAGTTTATGAGTATAGTGTATCTTGATCATACCTCCCAACCTTACTCATGAAACAGTATAGACATAACTTATTTAAAAATAAGTTATTTGGGGGTAGGAAGAGGGAAATGGGGACCAAGACATGAGAAAGGGTATCAATGTATGTGAAGTAATGCACCCTCTATCTGGTGAATATAATGTAACCCTTCTATTAATTACAATTAAAAAATATGGAAAAAAATAAGTTATTTCATGGCCAGGAGCATAGCCTAGTGGTAGAGTGCTTGCCTAGCATGCATGAAGCTCTGGATTTGATTCCTTAGTACCACATACACAGAAAAAGCCAGAAGTGGTGCTGTGGCTCAAGTGGTAGTGTGCTAGCCTTGAGAAAGCCCACAGAAAGTGCCCAGTGCCTGAGTTCAAGCTCCAGGACTGGCAAAATAAATAAATAAGTTATTTAAATATTTTTTGCTATTGAGAAATTTTAATAATTTAGAGTACAGCCTTACATTTAAATATTGGATTTTTGTAATTAAATATTAAAATAACCTGGACAGTGGTGGCTCAAGCTTAGGAGGCTGAGGTCTAAGATCTGATGAGATCTTGGAATTCAAAGCCAGCATAGGCAGGCAAATCCATGCACCTTATCTCCAGTTAACCACCAAAAAGCTGTAAGTGGGGGGAGCTGTGGCTCAAATGGTAGAGTACTAACCTTGAACTTAAAACCTCAGGGACAGGCTGGGAGTTTGGCCTAGTGGGAGAGTGCTTGCCTAGCATGCATAAAGACCCAGGTTCGATTCCTGGGTACGATGTACATAGAAAAAAAGCTGGAAATGATGCTGTGGCTCAAGCGATAGATCTCCAACCTTGAGAAAGCCCAACAACAGTGCTTAGGCCTTGAGTTCAAGCCCCAGGATTGGCAAAAAAAAAAAAAAAAAGATACTGCAGTAAACCCACCCCCTCCCTAATCATCTGCAAGTTCACTTTATGTGGTTTCATTTAGTTAAGGGCAGCTGTAGTCCCAAAATGTTCAATAGAAAGTTCCAGAGCTGGGGCCGGAAACTTGGCCTAGTGGTAAAGTGCTTGCCTAACATGCATGAAGCCCTGGTTTGCCCCAAGACTGGCAAAAAACAGTTCCAGAGCTAAGCTATTGTAAGTTTTAAATTGCATGCCTTTCTCAACATTATGAGGAAGTTTTGTGTTGTTTAGTTCTATCCCATTTCATAAATCATCTCTTTGTCAAGTATATCCAGCTGAATATGTTATCCATCTGTTAGTTACTTAGTAGTTGCTTCAGCTATAGAAATAACTGTTAATATCACAGGGCTTGTATTCAGTTACCCGTCAGTTAAGTTGGCCTCACAGAGCTGGGCCAGTGGCCCATGCCTGTATTAGTAGCTGCTTATGAGGCTGAGATCTGAGGCAGCCCATGCAGAAAAGTCCCCAACAGACTCATCTCCAATTAACCATTGAAACACCAGAAATGGGGCAAGGACTCTGTCCTAGTGGTAGAATGCTCGCCTAGCATGCACAAATACCCAGGTTCGATTCCTCTGTACCACATACATAGAAAAAAGCCAGGAGTGGTGCTGTGGCTCAAGTGGTATAACACTGGTCTTGAGGGAAAAGCCCAAGGACAGTGCTCAGGCCCTGAGTTCAAGGTCCAGGACTGGCAAAAAGAAAAGGCCAGAAGTGGTGCTGTGACTCAAGTGGTTGAGCTCTAGCCTTGAGAAAGCCCAAGGACAGTGCTCAGGCCCTAAATTCAAGCCCCAACCAAACAAGTGGTGCTTTTGCTGAAAGTGGTTGAGACCTAGTGCTAGCCTTGAGCAAATGCTCCAGGAACATAATCATTTCTGTCATCACCTTTTCTATGTGATGCCTCTCCCTCCCCCCGTCTTTTACTTCATGAAACTTGAACTTGGCCTGGGTGATGTCCCTGAGCTCTTCAGCTCTAGGCTGCAGCCCTACCCTTGAATCAAGCTCCACTTCCTGGTTGTCTTTGAACCTTGATCCTCAGATCTCATCCTCCTTAGTAGCTAGGATTACAGGTGTGAGCCACCATGCCTGGTTTTGCCGTTCTCTTGCTCTGACTCTTGACTCCCCATTCCAGACCACTCTTCTTTCCCCCTCCCTCTTGCAAACTTCATTTCTTCACCTCTTGAACTCCAGCACCATATATCAGACCACCCCTCTATAGATATTCTTTTTTTTTAATTACTATTTTTATTAAGTAGTTGTACAAAGAGGTTTCAGTTCCATAAATCAGGTTATAAGTGCATCTTGAGCCTTTCATCATTCTTGCCCATTTCCTTCCCTTCTGTTCATATCCTCAAATTCCATAGTCCAATTTTTACATAAAAATGTGTATATTGAATATGCTGACTGATACAGCTCACCCTTCCTCTCTCCATTCATCAGTACCCATTCCCCAATATGCCCATCCAAACATGTTTCTCCTTCCTGCTATTCATTTTGTTAACAGTTCATTAGTTTTTCAGAAAAGTTTTACACCAGGGGGCTCCTCCCTTAAGTATACATACCGTCCTTTACTCAATTTCTGTGTATATTCATAATCTGTAATATTGTATGTTATCCTGTATGTTTGCATTTTTCTAAGTCCATTTCCCTGAATAATTTTTTCTAGGTTCACCTATTATTTCTGATAGCTGAGTGAAATTCCTCTGTTACATGTATTACATTTTCTTAATCCATTAATCCATTTTAGGACATCTGGGCTGTTTGCATAACTTAGCTAGTGTGAATAGTGGGACAATTAACATGATGTGCAAGTATCTTTACTGCATCCTGATTTGTAATATTCTGGGTGAATGCCTAAGAGTGGTTTTGCTGAATTGTAGGGTGGTTCTATTTAGTCTCTGAGGAATCTCCAAATGACCTTCCCAGAGTGTTTGTACTAGTGTACATTCTCACCAACAGTGTAAAAGAGTTTCTTTTTGCCCCACATAATTGCCAGCATTTGCTACTGTTTATATTCTTGATGAGGATGAGATGAAATCTCACTGTTTTGATTTGCACCTTCTTTATGGCTTGAGATGTTGAGCATTTCCTCATGTGTTTATTGGCCATTCTTCTGAGAACTTTCTATATAGAACTCTGGGCCTGGGTGCTGTCACTGAGCTCTTCAGTTCAAGGCTACTACCCTATCCCTGAGTCATAGCCCCACTTCCCGTTTTCTGGTGATTAGAGATAAGAGTCTTATGGCCCATTGGGGCTGGCTTTGAACAGTGAGCCTCAGATCTCAGCCTCCAGAGTAGCTGTGCAGAAACTTTTTTTTTTTGGGGGGGGGAGTGCGGTTCAGTTGTGGTGCTTGAACTCTGGGCTGTTCAGCTCAAGGCTAGCCCTCCACAGTTTGGAGCCATAGCGCCATCTCCAGTTTTCTAGTGGTTAATTGGAGATAAGAGTCTCACAGATTTTCCTGGCCAGGCTGGCTTTGAACCACCGTCCTTAGATCTCAGCCTCCTGAATAGCTAGGATTACAGACATAAGCCACTTGCACCCTGCCTTGTACAGAGACTTTCTAAGTTTGATCCAGACCTATTTGTTGAGTCTTTCCAATTCGTTGTGCCTCTGTAATGGATTTTTTAACCCCTATCTGGTTTTTAATATTCCATATCTTTTTATACCCTTTTTACTCTGCTTTTTAATGATACTCATTGGCAGGCTGCCTGCCTTACCTTTAGGTTTTAACCATATAGTACTTCTTCTACTCCATGTCTGAGGTGGTAACTATATAGTTCCTTCTCATTCCTGTTGTCAAATGGACATCTTCCTCACCCTTTCCATTTTAAAAGGTGTCTTCAAAGTTGTATAGAAATGTAACATTTATTTCAAATGGTGTCCAATTGGCTGAAATTTTATATAACATTTTTATCTGTCCCTGTCCTTCAAAAACAAAAAGCCAAGCTCCAGTGGCTCCTAAGCTACTCAGGAGGCTGAGATCTGAGCATCACAGTTCGAATCCCGCCTGTGCAGAAAAGTCCATGAGACTCTTTTCTCCAATAAACAACTCAGAAAAAGCAAAAAGTGGCACTGTGACTCAAAAGTATGGTAGAGCACTAGCCTTGAGCTGGTCCTCTAGAGAAACTCAGGGACAGAGCCCAGGCCCTGAGTTCAAGCCCTAGTACCAGCAAAAAATAAAAATTAGAAAAAAAATACTGGTCTTTTAAAAAAAGTTTATTGTATCCATTGGCTTAAAAAAAAAAAAAAAGTGGCCAGTCACCGTCACCGGTGGCTCACACATGTAATCCTAGGTACTCAGGAGCTCAGAAGTCTACGAGTAGCTTAAGGGCCACTCTTGGCCCTAAAGAACGTGAGTTAATTTCCAGTTAACTACCAGAAAACCAGAAGTGGTGCTGTGGCTCCAGGGTTGTAACCTTGAGCTCAGGCACAGAGCCCAGACCCAGAGTTCAAGCCCTACAAATGGGAGGGGTGTGTGTGTGTGTGTGTGTTAGTTTTCTTACTTCATTTGTTTATTACAGATGATGATGTACCTGCAGATATGGTTGCAGAAGAATCAGGTCCTGGTGCACAAAATAGTCCATATCAACTTCGTAGAAAAACTCTTTTGCCGAAAAGAACAGCGTGTCCTACCAAGAGCAGTATGGAGGTAAGTTACTTGTAACTGCATCACTTGTACCTGAAGCACTTTTTTTAAATTGTGGGGTAATGTATAGAGGGGTTACAGTTACATTCGCCAGATAGTAGGTACATTACTTCTCATATATTGATACCCCTTCTTAACGTTTTTGTCCCCATTTCCCTCCCTCTACCCCCTCTTAATCATCTTGTTTCCCCCCCCCCCTTCCTTTTCCTATTTCAAATAAACAAGTAAATGTAAATACAATATACTGGGTAACAAAGTCAGATACAGTAACAATATGAGATTAACCAAAAGGCAACAAAAGAAAAGGGAAATAACAGTACATTAAGAACAACAATCACACAAGATAAAGCTCTTGACCTGAGACTCTTACCTTTTTTTTTTTTTTTTTTTGCCAGTCTTGGGCTTGAGCTCAGGGCCTGAGCACTATCCTTGGACTTTCTCAAGGCTAGAGCTCTACCACTTGAGCCTCAGCACCACTTCCAGCTTTTTTTCTATGTATGTGGTACCGAGGAATCGAACCCGGGTCTTCATGCATGCTAGGCAAGCACTTTAACCACTAGGCCAAACTCCCGGCCCACTCTTACCTTTTTTTTATAGAAATGCTGATACAACTAATAGGCTCTTTATTTTTTTCTCTCTCAGTGTTTTTGTAGTCAAAGAATTTTTAGGAAACAAAAATGAGAAATATATTTTTTCAGTGTGATGATTATATATGGTAAAAATATTTACTTGATAAATTTTCTTTTTGTTTTTACTTTTAAAGGGTGCCTCAACTTCAACTACAGAAAACTTCGGTCATCGAGCAAAACGTGCAAGAGTGTCTGGAAAATCTCAAGATCTATCAGGTATTTTGCATGGAAAGCTAAGGGACAGGATAAATGATTTTTTTTTAAGATTATGTTAGATGAAAAATTGAAATTAGGGCCGGGAGTTTGGCCTAGTATTAGAGTGCTTGCCTGGGATGCATGAAGACCAGGGTTCGATTCCTTGGTACCACATACACAGAAAAAGCTGGAAGTGGTGCTTTGGCTCAAGTGGTAGAATGGTAGCCTTGAGAAAGCCCAAGAACAGCGCTCAGACCCTGAGTTAAAGCTCTAGGACTGGCCAAAAAAAAAAAAAAAATTGAAATTAAATATTAGATTTGGAAATGAGACAATGATTATTAATAAATGTATATCAGAACCTAGCATCTCCCTCTTTGACTTTTTTCCCCCATCTGATACTACTGCTTGAATTCAAGCTTCAAGCTCTTTCTAATTGCTCAGCTTTTTCACTCACTGCTGACATTACTATCAGAGCCTCACTTCCACATCTGGCTTTTTCCTTGTTAATTAGAGATCAGGGTCTCAAGGATTTATCTGCCTTGGCTGGCTTAGAACAGCAGTTGTCAGATCTTAGCACTTGAGTAGCTTGGATTACAGGCATGGGCCACCAGCACTTAGCTCTCTTTGACTTTTATTGTTCTATAAAAATACTTTCTATATATTAGCCAGTTGCTATTTACTTTCTAAATACTTTCTGTATATTAGCCAGTTTCTCCAATAGTAAATAACAGCTTAACCAAAAAAAAAGACTATTTGTTAAGTCAAGATAAAGGTATGTTATTGCTGAAATCCAGATACTTACAACATGGCCATTATAAAAGCTGTTTATTAGAGAAAATAGACACGATATTCTTTAAATAATGAGAAAATCACTGTTGGCATACTAAGTAAATTGTTTTCTAATTTTTGTTTATTAATGTCCCTTTTAGCAGCACCTGCTGAACAATATCTTCAGGAAAAATTACCAGATGAAGTAGTTTTGAAAATCTTCTCTTATTTGCTGGAACAGGATCTTTGTAGAGCAGCTTGTGTGTGTAAACGCTTCAGTGAACTTGCTAATGATCCAATTTTGTGGTAAGTGAAAACCTCTTTATCTTAAAATACATTATTTGCTGACTGAAATGCTAGCTGTACAGAAGTTGAAGTCTGAGTTGGTAAAAGTACATAGTTTAAATAAAGTTAAATGCTTATAAATCTCAAGTAACCTTTTTATCATAAATTTAGGATCATCAGTGCAAGCAGGATTTTGTTATCAATTAATAGCAACTGAGTGATTATAGAAAAGCTTTTTCATTTAATTCCTTTTTATTTTTTTCCCTTGCCAGACCTAGGGCTTAAACTCAAGGTCTAGCACTGTCCCTGAGCTTTTTGTTCAAGGCTAGCAATCTTCCATTTGAGCTAAGTTTTCACTTCTTGCTTTTTTCTGTTAATTTGGAATAATAGTCTCATGAAATTTTCTTCCCAGCACTGGCTTTGAACTGCAGCCTCAAATCTCAGCCTTCTGAGTAAGATTACAGGCATGAGCCATCAATGCCTTGACCTTTAATATTTAATAGCATTTTAAAAGCAGAACTATGTAGATTAAAAGTTTATAGTAAGGAGGGCGCTGGTGAGTCATTCCAATTAACCACCAAAAAACCAGAAGTGATGCTTTAGCTCAGAAGGGAGCACTGTGCCTTGAGCAAAAATTGCTCAGGGACAGCATCCAGGCTCTGAGTTCACGCTCACAACAAGAAAGTGTAGAGTATGTATTTCACTTTTGGAAAAATGTTATATTCATAATATTTAAAGTGTATATTCCTCTTGACCACTGAATAATTTGACTTTTGAGAATCCACTTGCTTTATATATAAATTTTTCATAACGTAATCAATAAGTGACAAAAAATTGAAAATTTAAGTTTTTAGAAATAAGAGAAGGAACAAATTGAACTATATTTACTTTGGAAGGTTGAGTTGTGTTTCCTAATAGCAATTTTTACAAAAAGTTGTTAGGCTTTATTTTTTGTTTTTTTTGTGGGATGGTTTTTTGTGGGAGTAGGAGTCCCAATACTGGAGCTTAAACTCAAGACATAGGTTCTGTCCCTGGGCTCTGTTGCTCAAGGCTAACACCCTACTGCTTAATTCACAGCTTCATTTCTAGCTTTTTAGTGGCAATTGGATATAAGAATCTCATGAACGTTCCTGCCCAGGCTGGCTTCAAACTGAGTTGCTCAGATCTCAGCTAGGATTACAGGCAAGAGCCACCAGCAGCCAACTCATTTTTCCCATTTTTACAGTGCTGGAGATTTTAAACATGAGGCTTTAAGAATGTCAGACAAGCTTCTTATCACTGAGCTATACCACAGCCCTACAAAAGATGTTTAATAAAACACGGAAAAGCCAGGTGTCAATGGCTCATCCCAGTAATCCTAGCTATTCAGGATACTTAGATCTGAGGGCCTTGGTTCAATGCAAGCTTGGACAGGAACGTCCATGACACTCTTATCTCCAATTAACCACCAGAAAACCAGAAGTGATGCTATGGCTCAAAGAGATAGAGCACTAGGCTTGAGCAGAAAGAGCTCAGAGGCAGTGCCCAGCCCTTGTGTTCAAGCCCCAGGACAGATTTAAAGAAAGAAAGAGAGGATAGGGAGAGAGGAGAGGGACAGAGGAGAGGAAAGGGAGGGAGGGAGGGAGGGAGGGAAGGCAGGCAGGCAGGCAGGCAGAAAGAAGACTAGAGGTCAGGAGTGTAGCCTAATGGTAGAGTGCTTAACTACCATGCAAAAAGATCTGGGTTCAATTACTTGGTACCACATACTTAGAAAAAGCCAGAAATAGCACTGTGGCTCAAATGGCAGAGCACTAAGCTTGAACCCAAAGACGGTGTCCAGGCCCTGAGTTCAAGCTCTAGGACTGGCAAAAACAGTAAATAAATGAAAAGACTAGAAGAAAATAAATTGGTAATAGTATGTTATTTCCCTCCTACCTTTCTAAATTTTGCAGATGCTATGTATATGCATAATGTGGAAAGTAAGGAATTGCTTATATTTAAGAGAAAAATATTAAGATTATAAAGACAAAAATGAAGAGCAGCAGAACAAAAAAAATTACTAATGTACAAGAAATGATAATAGTTACTGTTGCTCCAGTTTCAAGATTTGGTGTAGTACTTGATTAGGTATGAATAGACCGAAAATAACAGAATTGTTTAAAATTATCTTGTTGGCAATGACTTTTGAATTTGGCCTAGTAAAGTGCTTGCACAAAGCCTCAGATTCAGTTCCTCGGTAATACATATACAGAAAAGGCTGGAAGTGATGCTGTGGCTCAAGTGGTAAAGCTCTAGAGCCTTGAGAAAGCCCTAGGACTGGCAAAAAAAAAAGAGAAAGAAAATGGATTTAAAATACCTGTTAAGTAAACAGTTTTTGTAAAGTGCATCACCTTTTATATTTGCATGAGTTTATTATTATAAAAGACAATTTATAGAAAAGTATTTTAATTTCTTTTTCCCTTCAGGAAACGATTATACATGGAAGTATTTGAATATACCCGCCCTATGATGCATCCTGAACCTGGTAAATTCTACCAGATTAATCCAGAAGAATATGAACATCCAAATCCTTGGAAGGAGAGTTTCCAGCAGTTGGTATGAAATATAAAGATAGTATAAGATATAAGATAGTGGTTTATATCATACATTTATAAATATATATATATATATATATATATATATGGGGGGTGGTCAGTAGTCATGGGTCTTGAACTCTGGGCCTGGGCATTGTCCCTGAGCTCTTCAGCTCAAGGCTACCACCCTGCCCCTTGAGCCACAAGGCCACTTCAGGGGTTTTTTTTGGCCAGCTCTGGGGCTTGAACTCAGGGCCTGAGTACTGTCCTTGGGCTTTTTCCTCAAGGCTAGTGCTGTACCACAGCACCACTTCCAGATTTTCTATGTATGTGGTAATAAGGAATCGTACTCGGGTCTCTGCTTGCTAGGCAAGCATTCTACCACTAGGCCAAATTCCGGTTCCACTTCCACTTTTCTAGTGGTTAATTGGAGATAAGAGTCTCACGTTCTTTAGTGCCTGAGCTGGCTTTGAACTGTGATCCTCAGATCCCACCCTCCTGACTAGCTAGGATTACAGGTGTGAGCCACCATACCAGGCTATAAATATATTTCTTTAGAAAAATAAATTTACTTCAGGATAGATTATGATGGAAAAATTGGGTGAGAGCAAGGGAAAGGTGACATTGTCCTGAAGGAAATGTACTCATTATCTGACTTAGGTAACAGTAACTCCTCTGTACATTACTTTTATAATAACATTAAAAGAAAAGCCATGCACCAGTGGATGAGGCCTATAGTCATAGCTACTCAGAAAACTGAGACTTGAGGATTGTAGTTTGTTTTTGTTTTTGTTTGTTTTTTTGCCAGTCCTGGGCTTGAGCTCAGGGCCTGAGCAATGTCCTTGGACTTTCTCAAGGCTAGAGCTCTACCACTTGAGCCTCAGCACCACTTCCAGCTTTTTTCTATGTATGTGGTACCAAGGAATCGAACCTGGGTCTTCATGCATGCTAGGCAAGCACTTTAACCACTAGGCCAAACTCCCAGCCCGAGGATTGTAGTTTGAAGCCAGCCGGAGCAAGAAAGTCTGTGAGACTCTTATCTCAAATGCAAACTACTTGGAAAAGCCAAAAGTGGCGCTGTGGCTCATGCTTGAGATCCGAGGCCATTCAAGAAAGTCCATGAGATTGTAAGTGTCAGAAGCCTGAACTATTATGATTTCCATGTACTTGTTTTATTTTATATTTAAATTGTTTTTTGTTTAGTTTTATAATTTGGGTGTTTGAACTCAGCCTCACAATCATTAAGTAGTTGTGGAAAAATATGCTTTTCAACAAACGGTTTATGAATACAGTGCATTTTAACCAATGTCATCCCTTTCAACATTCTCACCAACCCTCCTTACTCACCCCTGCCCTCACTCTCTTTAAATTTGTAGAATAGATTATTTCTTTTGCTACTTAACAAAGTAGTTTCTGAATACAATGCATCTTGATCTGTGTCCCTCTCTTCAACATTTTCACCCCTGTTCAGCCCCTCTTTTAATTTTGTGATACATACAATGAATTTGTGACTGCATTCTCCCCTTTCCTCACAGCCTCACTTTTTTTTTTGGGGGGGGGCGGTGTCATGGAGCTTGAACTCTGCTTGGGCACTTCCCTGAGCTCTTCAGCTCAAGGCTACCACCCTACCCTTGAGCCAAGCCCCATTTCCCATTTTCTAGAACAGCCTCACATTTTTTAAGCAAGCACTCTACCGTGTTAACCACACCTTAGTCTTTTTTTTTGCTTCAGTTATTTTCAGTTAAGAGTTTTGAGTACCTAGAAGCATGGGGCCATGCCACAATTCTTGGCTTATTGGTTGAAATAGTCTAACTTTTTTCTCCCTCTTTCTTACTACAGTCCGTTTGATCTTTGCTTCCATTTGTCAATATCACACTGAATGAAGAAGAAAGTATTGCTGGTGTGAAGTTAGATAGAGATTGAGGAGTGCTAATAAACATACCCCAGTGCATAGAACAGCCCCACTACAAAGAGTTTCCCAGCCCTAAGTAATAGTGGTGCCTTTTTTTAAAAAATTCTACTGTTTTTATTTTATATTGTACTATATAGCAGAAAATTAGTAGAATAGTTGAAAGATTTTATTTATTTATTTATTTATTTTTGCCAGTCCTGTGGCTTGAGCTCAGGGCCTGAGCACTGTCCTTGGGCTTTCTCAAGGCTAACACTCTACCACTTGAGCCACAGCACCAGTTCTGGCTTTTTCTATGTATGTACGGTGCTGAGGAATCGAACCCAGGTCTTCATGCATGCTAGGCAAGCACTCTTAACACTAGGCCAAACTCCCAGCCCCTTGAAACATTTTATATCTAATGAAAGTTGTGATGTAATTAGTTTAGAATGTAATGTTTGTATTAATTGTCAATGTTTTGTTTTTGACATTTTAGTATAAAGGTGCACATGTAAAACCAGGATTTGCTGAACATTTCTACAGTAACCCTGCAAGATACAAAGGAAGAGAAAATATGTTGGTATGTTTTATTTCTATTTCTATGACTTAAAGATAGTAGCCCTTCAGTTCTGTGTTGACACTTGTATTTTTTTTCCCTAGTATTATGATACTATTGAAGATGCACTTGGTGGAGTCCAAGAAGCTCATTTTGATGGACTTATCTTTGTTCATTCTGGAATATATACTGATGAGTGGATATATATTGAATCTCCCATCACTATGATTGGTGCAGGTATTTTGAAATGCATTATCATTACAATTTTAAATTTTTATTTTCATTACTTAATTGGGTTAAAATCTTAATTGGATTGGGACTTTAACATGCTAGTGAGTGAATTAAAATCCAGTTGAACATTGTTAATACCATTTCTTTTTCGTGCCAGCCCTGGACTTGTATTCAGATCCTTGATGCTATCCCTGAATACTTGTGCTCAAAGCTAGCACTTGTGAGCCACAGCTCCACTTCTGACTTTTTGGAAGTTAACTGGAGATAAAAGTCTCATGGACTCTTCTCTCCTGGGCTGGCTTCAAATTGTGATCCTCAGATCCCAGCCTCCTGAGTAGCAAATACAGTACAAAATGTATTTTTTGAAGTCAGTACTTCCTTCATTTAAATTCACTAAAGAAAAAAAAAACATGTTTTATCTTTCATTTGCAAGTAAAAATGGTAATATCTTGTCTTCTTACTTTTTTCTTTTGTGACGTTGGGGATCAAACACAGGTCCTCGCCAATACCAGGCAAGTGCTCCAGCACTGAGCTACTTCCCCACAGCTAATGTTAATGTTTTTATAGTTAGGTTTCTGAATGAACTGAAATATATTTTAAAATACTTTTTTTTGCAAGTTCCAAAGACATTCTTATGGTTAATTTTTTAAGAATAAATGAAGTGATGTCCGGGAGTTTGGCTTAGTGGTAGAGTGCTCGCCTAACATGCATGAAGCCCTGGGTTTGATTCCTTGGTTCCACATATACAGAAAAGGCCAAGAGAAGTCCTAAGGACAGTGCCCAGGCCCTGAGTTTAAGCCCCAGGACTATCAAAAATAAAATAAATGCAATGAAATATTTTGGGGGTCCTAATGAGTCATTTGAGGATATGTGCCATCTGATTTTTTTGAGAATTTGGCACAAACGATTTTAAGATAATTTGCTAATGAAACTTACATGTACTGTTTCTATCTACTTTGCTCCCTCATCTTTATCATAAAGAAGAAGGGAAAGGTTTAGGTTTATCATTAAGCAGTAGACTATTACCTTACCAGATTTGAAATTCTGTGGTCAAATCCCTAACACCAAAAGCTCTCCCCTTTCTAGCCTCCCCTCCCCCCTAAAGAAAGAAGAAAAAAAACCAAGAGAGTAGAAGGTAAAGAAAATTCTTCCTGATTTTCCCCTCTGATTCTGGGGCTTGAATTCAGGGCCTAGGTTTTTGTGTACACTTCTGTCATAGCTCCACATCCAGTTCTTTTGTTTTGTATACTCTTGAGTGAAGACCGGTCGCTCTCTTCAGCTGAGTGCACAGCTTCAGGAGGGATGCACATGGAGTAGTGAGTGAGGAAGGAGATACCTGCCTAGCCAGCCAGATTGCCCTCACATCCTTGTTAATTAGAGATAGAAGTCTCATGGACTTTCTTGCCCCAGGCTGGCCTTGAAGGACAGTCTTCAGAGTTCTCAACATTCTGAGTAGCTAAGATTACAGGTATGAGCCACCAGTGCTTGGCTGCCTGCTGGTTTTATTACTTTCCAAATTGAGGCCCCTGTTTGAAAGACATTTAAATACAGAGGTTTCTTTCATTCCCCTTCTCCCTGAACTTCTTTTTCTGCTAGTGGTGGTAATTTTGTATTTATAAGATATCACTTTTAGCCAGGCGTGGTGGCTCACACCTGTAATCCTAGCTACTCAGGAGGCTGAGATCTGAGGATCAAGGTTCAAAGCCAGACCTGAGACTCTTATCTCCAGGAAGTGGAGTAAGGTGGTAGCCTTGAGCTGAAGAGCTCAGAGACAGTTCCCAAGCCAAGTTCAAGGCCCATGACCCACAAAACAAAAAAAAAGATACCTCTTTTAATGTTATTATATGTGATATCAATACTGTTTGTAGTTGAATCTTTAAAATTGTTACATAAAGTATAATGACAAATAGTATGTATATTTCCATTTGATAGGATTAGTTATAAATACTGATAAAACTCACTTTGCTGATAAATTGAATATCAGACTTGCTTCTATGGCTCCAGGGATAGGACAATAGCCTTGAGGTGAAGAGCTCAGGGACAGTGCCCAGGCCCAGAGTTCAAGTCCCATGAGCCACAAAAAGAAAGCGAGAGGGAGGGAGGGAGGAAGGGAGGGGGGGGGAGAATATTAATGTTTTTAAAAGGAACCATCTCAGTTGAGCATAGTGGTACATGGCTGTAATTCCAGCGCTCAGAAGGCTGAGGCCCAAGGATTGAAAGCTCTGGGTTACATAATGAGATCTTGTCTCTCAGTGTGTGTGTGAGAGAGAGACAGAGACAGAGAGAGGGACAGAGAGACAGAGCTATCAAGGCATGAGTGCCTGGCCTGGAACTGAACTCAAGCTCTGCGTAATGACTTTGAGCTTCTTTTGCTCAAGGCTACTAGCACTGTTGTCACTTGTGCCAAGCTCTACTTCTGACTTTTTTTTTTTTCTAGTCCTGAGGCTTGAAATCAGGGCCTGGACACTGTCCTTGGACACTTTTCTTTTGCTCAAGGCTAGTGCTCTGCCACTTGAGCCACAGCTCCACTTCTGGCTTTTTCTGAGAATGTGGTACCAAGTAATAGAATCCAGGGCTTCATGCATGCTAGGCAAGCACTCTACCACTAGGCTACGCTTCCAGTCTCTACTTCCAACTTTTTGGTAGGTAATCAGAGATAAAATTTCATGGACTTCCCTACCCAGCCTGGCTTGGAACTACAGTCCTCAGATCTCAGTTTCCTGAGTAGCTAGGAGTACAGACAAGTGTGAGCCACTGTGTATGCCCAACTGACACTTCGTTTACAAAAACAAAAACAAGCCATTATCTGCATCTCAATCTTAATGTGCTAATTGCAGCTTTTTAGAAGACTGCTATCTGGGTGCTGGAGGACTGAAGTAAGTCTTCGCAGAAAATGTTCACTTTAAAGTACTCTTTTTAATGTCCTCTTTAAAGTAACTAACATAAAGCCAGGCTAGAGACATGGCTTACACGACAGAATGTTACTCTGGCAAGTTATGAGGCCAAGTTCAAACCCTAGTACTAAATAAAAAATTCATTGTTCATGAAGATTTCCTGTAAGCAAGAATAAAAGATTATTTGCTTTTCTACAGCACCTGGAAAAGTAGCAGACAAAGTTATAATTGAAAACACTAGAGATTCAACCTTTGTTTTCATGGAAGGTTCTGAAGATGCTTATGTTGGATATATGACAATAAGGGTAAGACATTGTAAGAACTAAAATATACTTTTTGAATTTATTAATACAGTGATTATTTGTTTCAAATAAAATTTCTACTTTTCAGTTTAACCCTGATGACAAATCTGCTCAACACCACAATGCACACCACTGCTTAGAGATAACAGTAAATTGTAGCCCTATTATTGATCACTGTATCATCCGAAGTACATGTACAGGTTAGTGTTTTCTTTATCTTTTATATAAACCAATGTATTTTAAAATGCTGTTGTATTTTTGTTGTATTTTGTTTATAATGCACAAACTTTTTTTCCACATTTTTTTAATAGTTGGTTCTGCAGTATGTGTTAGTGGTCAGGGAGCATGTCCTACCATCAAGCACTGTAACATCAGTGACTGTGAAAATGTTGGACTTTATATAACGGATCATGCACAGGTATTTTTTTTTAATTTGGGCCTTTTTTTCTAATATTTGAAAACCTTGGCTAAGGTTTGTTTCTGATTAATTATAGGGAATATATGAAGATAATGAAATTTCCAATAATGCGTTAGCTGGGATTTGGGTTAAAAATCATGGAAACCCAATTATTAGACGGAATCATATTCATCATGGGCGTGATGTTGGTGTGTTCACATTTGATCATGGCATGGTAAGAGCATTCTTAGTGAAAATCTGGCTTTGTTATCAAGTAATTCTCCTTTTCCACAAGGGTGACATGTTGAGAATTTCAGTTTCTTTGTATCTAAAATAAACCATAAAAGACTTTATAATATTTGAATTTTAAAAAAATGATTTCTTTTGCAACAATATAGCTATAACTTCTAGAGTTTGTCCTTTGTAGTTAAATAGCATGATTAAACTTTAGAACAAAAGTTAACTTCAACTCCTATTAAAAATGAAATAAGCAGTTTGGCTTATTCATATATGGCAAGATTTTGTCATCTAGCTTTTTTTTTTACTTTTATAAAAAGACTTATGGTGTCATAGCTTAAAACTTTGTCATTTGAGAACACCTATCCATAACTTTTTTTTTTTTTTTTTTGCCAGTCATGGGGCTTGAACTCTGGATCTGGGCGTTGTCCCTGATTTCTTCAGCTCAAGACTAACACTCTACCACTTGAGCAACAGGGGCACTTCTAATTTTCTTGTAGTAAATTGGAGATAAGAGTCACGCAGACTTTAGTCCCTGAGCTGACTTTTTAAACTGCAGTCCTCAAATCTCAGCCTACTTTCTGCATAGGAGGATTACAGGCATGAGCCATCAGGACCTTGCTTGTATTTTCTTTATGGCCAAGCATGATGAGCATTTCCCTTGCCCATTCAGTAATTGGCTTATTAGATTTGGGAACTCCTTGTATATATTGGGTGTTGGGACTTTTTTTTTTTTTTGCCAGTCCTGGGCTTGAGCTCAGGGCCTGAGCACTGTCCTTGGACTTTCTCAAGGCTAGAGCTCTACCACTTGAGCCTCAGCACCACTTCTGGCTTTTTTTTTTTTCTATGTATGTGGTACCGAGGAATCGAACCCGGGTCTTCATGCATGCTAGGCAAGCACTTTAACCACCAGGCCAAACTCCTGGCCCCTGGGACTTTTTTTTAATGGTGTTAAGAATCAAAAAACTAATCACTTTATCATGAAAACCCAAATCATGTTCGAACATTTTAAAAGCAACCAAAGCTTATTTTCTTTCCTTTATCCTTTTGAGGAAGCGTATATTTAGGATAGTACATGTGTTACTTTTTCTTTTTTTTTTTTTGCCAGTCTTGGGCTTAAGCACAGAGCCTGAGCACTGTCCTTGGATTTTTCTCAAGGCTAGAACTCTACCACTCGAGCCTCAGCACCACTTCTGGCTATTTCTAAGTATGTGGTACCAAGGAATCGAACCCAGGTCTTCGTGTATGCTGGTCAAGCATTCTACCACTAGGCCAAACTCCCAGTCCATGTGTTACATTTAAGTAGGTCTTTCTGCTTTCCCTTCAATGTATTCAGAAGAACTAGAACCTAAATAGTTACTTTACTTATACATTCAAATGTTTTCATATTTGTATTTGAACTTTTACTCTTGAACATTTCTGATAAATAATTTTGAGAACTGTTTTTAAAAGTCTTCTAAGTGATACCTCTTTTCCAGTAGCCTTAAAAGAAATTCTATGTTTTTTTCAGGGTTACTTTGAAAGTTGCAACATACACAGAAACAGGATAGCAGGCTTTGAAGTGAAAGCATATGCTAACCCCACAGTGGTTCGATGTGAAATTCACCATGGACAAACTGGAGGAATTTATGTCCATGAAAAAGGAAGAGGACAATTCATAGAGAATAAAATCTATGCTAACAACTTCGCAGGTGTATGGATTACCTCAAATAGTGACCCAACAATAAGGTATTTACATATATAATTACGATAGCTATTGCTTTTTCATATCAAGGCTGCTGTATAAGAAAAGTTAAGATTCTGAGCTTTAACTTTTAAAGCTTTTTTTTTTTCTTAATTTCTGACTACTGTTATAAATTAGGGATGTTTGTTTGGTGTATGTACCAGTACTGGGACTTGAACTCAAGGCCTGGACACTGTCTCTTGAGTATTTTTTCTTAAGGCAGCACTCTAGCACTTGAGCAACAGTTCCACTTCCAGCATTAGAATCTCATGGACTTTCCTGCCTGGACTGACTCTGAACTGCCGTCCTCAGTTCCTAAGTATCTGAGTATCCTGAGTTTCTAGGATTAAACACATAAACCACTGGTACCCAGCCGACTTGGATTTTTCTAATCATACATATGTCATGAACAGTTTTTTCACAGTTTTTGCATTTTTTTATTAATGATCTGTGCCATATACAATATTTTATGAAGTTATAAATGCTGCAGTCTCTGTTTTTAATTCATCAAATAGTATTATATGTGACAAAACAGGGATGTGACCTTTGTTAGGAAACGAAATGGCTTAGAAAAACTAAGAATATCAAAAAGTTAAAACTTAAAAACTGTCACTTTCCTTGTTAGTTCCTACTGCCCCCTCTGATGATAGCAATAAAGCAAGTAAATCCAGGCTTAAAGACACTAGACAATACAGTAGAAAAGAGCTATTCTAACTTCATAAAATAACATAGATTTTTCTTTTTTCTTTCTTTCTTTCGTTTTCGTTTTCTTTCTTCCACTTGGTGCTGGGCTTAAACTTAGGACTTGGGCTCTGTCCCTGAGTTTTTTTTGTTTTTGTTTTTTTCTCAAAGCTAGCATACTACTACTTGAGCCATAGCTATACTTTCAGGTTTGTTTGGGGGGGGGGGGGTTGTTGTTTTTTTGTTGTTTTTTTTTCTGAGTAATTAATTGGAGATAGGAGTCTTACTGTTTTTCCTGTCTGAGCTGCCTTTAAACCATGAACCTCAGATCTCTACCTCCTGAGTGGGTTAGGATTATGGGCAAAACCATCAGTGTCTAGCTGGATTGTTGTTGTTTATCAAATATTTCCACTGGGCTAGGAAAATATTGTGGGATTTCCATCCTTAATATTTATCAAATGTTTCTCACTAAAAGAAATTGTGTTTAATGCTTTGAAAAGAATTTTAAAGAAGTTATTTTTGGAGCCTGGCATGGTAGCTTGCACCTGTAATCCTAGCTACTCAGGAGCCTGAGATTAGAGGATCACGATTAAAAAAACTAAAAAGTGGGCTGGGAGTTTGGCCTAGTGGTAGAGTGCTTGCCTAGCATGCACGAAGACTCGGGTTCAATTCCTCAGTACCACATACATAGAAAAAAGCCGGAAGTGGTGCTGAGGCTCAAGTGGTAGAGCTCTAGCCTTGAGAAAGTCCAAGGACAGTGCTCAGGCCCTGAGCTCATGCCCTGGACTGGCAAAAAAAAGAAAACAACTAAAAAGTCTGTGAGACTCTCAGCTCCATTTAATCACCAGAAAATCGGAAGTGGTGCCTTGGCTCAAGGTAGGGCAGTAGCCTTGAGCTGACCAGCTCAGGGATAATGCCCATGCCCAGAGTTCAAGTCCCACAACCAACCAAAAAAAAAAAGTTATTTTTGGAATGGACATATAATTCAATAATAAGAGCATTTGCCTAGCATGTGTATAGCTGTAGGTTAGGTCCCCAAGTAACTGTGTGTGTGTGTGTGTGTGTGTGTGTGTGTGTGTGTGTGTGTGTGTGTGTGTGTGCACGCGCGCGCGCGCATGCACGTACACATGCACGTGTACGCACAGTGGGCTTATAGTTTGAACTAGGGTCCTGGGCTCAGAGACTTTTACCAGGTACTCTTACCAGGTAAGCCATGGCTCCACTTTGGGTTTTTCCTTTTTAATTGGAGATACCCCAGCAGAACCATCCTCAAATCTCAGCCTCCTTGAGTAGCTAGTATTACAGACATGAGCCACCAGCACTCAGCACCAAATGCTGTTTTTGTTCCAAGTAATAGATGGCTTTTTCAAAGTGTTTGGTATTAAAAAGAACTAAAAGAAAATTTAGAAATCCTCTCAGAGTGCCTTATTTTTACAGGTTTAACCAACTTAGCCTATAAAAGTTAAATAATTTTCACATGATCATGAGTTGTATAAAACAATCTTTGATGAATAGATGTTTTGATAAAATTATTTCACATAATTATAGGGGAAATTCTATATTTAATGGAAATCAAGGAGGAGTTTACATCTTTGGTGATGGACGAGGCCTTATTGAAGGAAATGACATTTATGGTAAGCATAAAGTCTTACTGTTTAAAACTTGTAGATTAGCTTCACTTCTTAATACTAGTTTGAAACTGGTTTGGTTTTTTAAAATTTTTTATTTTATTATCTTTAAATAGTTGTTCAAAGGGGTTTCAATTCAACATACCATTTTATGAATACAGTGCATTTTCTTTACATGTCTCCCTATTTGATTTCTTTTAATATTCAATAAAGATTATTCTGAGATTCTGACTGACTTTGGAAGCATTTATCTAGTACTTCCTGTAGGACCAGGGCCTATGCCTTAGAAGAACCTAGCCTAGAAAATCATCCATTTGCTCAGATTTATTGCATTGATTAACAGTAAATTTTTTCAGTGTCATTTTAATACATTTTGAGTCAGTGTTCTAAAAACTAAGTGCCAGTGATTGTATATAAAGATTCCCTTCTTGAATACTTGTTTGGAATATGATGTAAAAATCAATGTTAATAAATTCTTTAATAAAAAAAGAATTAAACTACTTCTCATTAAGCCTTCACCTAACGGTGATTAGATAAACTATACTACTACTGTACCACCTACAATCCTCCACATCTATTTACACTCACATTCACTTAGTTTGGTCTTGTAATGCTCATTAAAATTCTGGTGTAAGAATTTTTACCGACTACTTGATAAATGTTTTGCCCTGTCTCACTGGATTTTTAAGTATTGACATTGTAACTTTTATTTTTAAATAGGCAATGCATTAGCAGGAATTCAGATTAGGACAAACAGTTGTCCAATTGTTCGACATAACAAAATTCATGATGGACAGCATGGTGGAATTTATGTGGTAAGTTACAGAATGTAGACTTATGTATGTGGTGGCACTTACTTGTTTATAGTCTCAATGCCTAGGAGCTGAAAGAAAGGGTTATAAGTTCCAGTCCCATCTTGTGCTACACAGTGAGATGTACCCCACTGCCCCCGAAGAAAAATGAGAGAGAGCAACATTGAGGAGACTACATCTAGTTTCAGGGAGGCCATATTTAACTTTCAGGGTGGGATTTTGTAACTGTCTTTAATATTTAGAAAATGGAATGAGGAACATAACTTGAGTGATAGAGTGGAACATAACTTAGTGGCACTTTGCAAGTGCCAAGTTCTGAGTTCAATCCCCAGCACCACAAAAAAATAAAATTAGAAAATAGGCTTTTGTTCTTCCTGACTTTATGTGTATGACTTGTTCTATATGTGTGAAATTCTTTTAAATTAATCAGCAATTGACTAAATTTGGGCATAGGAGACATAGCTTTTTATTAAAGTTGTAATTATTGAAAGGCTATGCTAAAGTTCTTACAGCAACTGGTAGTCCATATTATATTTGTCATACTGGAATTTAGCCAGTATAACTATTATATAAGTCTGTGAAAGTCTATAAAAACATTAAATAAAGCCATAATACTATTAAAATTACTAGTAATACTAGTCTTAAGATATTTTTATTTTATGAAAAATCCAGTTTTTAATTTGAATTTGTATTGAAACATAATTACTTGTAAAATTCTGAAAACCATTAGTTCTGTATCTTAAAATGCTTATCTGAAGCTGTTACAATTGATTCATATATAAAAATAGAAGAACTATCAAGAATGTTCTGTTATGTGAGATGTGACTTTCAGTTTTGTAATTACAAAAATGACTCTTTTAATTTAAAACTAAAAATTTAAAGACAAGAGGTATGGTTCTTCAGTTAAAACCACCTCAGGTAGGTAGGTAGGTAGGGAGATAGATAGATAGATAGATAGATAGATAGATAGATAGATAGAAGCACCATTTTGGTATATTTTCACCAGTAAAATGGGTATGGCATAATTATTAACGGTCTTTACTAAATGAGAGGTCTTCAGTTTGAAGCATTTCCCTTAAATATACATGCATGTGGACAAAAGGAAACCAAAGTACTATCCCTCCCAAAAAATTGTTGATGGAGAGATGGGATATAATTCAGTGGTAAAGAATATTCTTTGTTTTTGTTGTTATTTTTTGTGCCAGTCCTGGGGCTTAAACTTGATCTGGGCACTGTCCCTTAACTGTTTTGCTCAAGGCTAGTACTCTATCACTTAAGCCACTGCCACTCTTTGGGCTTAGGGTTAAATGGAGATAAAATTGTAGACTTTACTACCTAGGTTGGTTTTGAACCCTAATCTTCAGATCTCAGCTTCTTGAGTTGCTATGACCACCAGCTCCCAATAGAGCACATTGTTAACATGTAAGACTTGTACCCAAGAAGAAAAAAACAAAACCTATATATGACATTACCAGCCAGAAAAACAAAATTGTTTTCATGACCATCTTTAATGGGTGTACATGCTATACCTGCTTAGAAGTTGCATATTAATTATAACCAGTGTAACTTTTATTTAGCATGAAAAAGGACAAGGAGTAATAGAAGAAAATGAAGTTTATAGTAATACTTTGGCTGGGGTCTGGGTGACAACTGGTAGCACTCCAGTACTGAGAAGAAACCGGATACACAGTGGCAAACAGGTAAGATTAGCAATTTACTTGCTCTTTGGAAAATACTGCCTTATAAAGCAAACACCTCTTGAATTTTTTAATTTTATTTTAGGTTGGTGTTTATTTTTATGACAATGGACATGGAGTGCTAGAGGACAATGATATCTATAATCATATGTATTCAGGGGTTCAAATAAGGTAAATATTTTTACATTTGGCTTGCTTTGGGGAGGTCTTAGGAATATTTGGACTTTGTAGAAAGAATTTCCTTATTATTACTCAGTCCTTCATCCCCCTGTATGTGTGTGTGTGTGTGTGTGTGTGTGTGTGTGTGTGTGTGTGTGTGTGTGTGTGTGTGTGTTTACATTCTTATATATTCTTACGTTATCAGAGTGTAGCTTTTCTTGGTCTGGCTGGACAGACACCAGTTACATGTCATAAGAGCTCATTTCCACTGCTCTGTGTTGCACCTTTATGCCTGGCATGTCATTAGTAAAACAAGAGCTTCTATTTTTATAAAATTAATCATTTTTATACCTCCTTAATATTTTACGTTTCCAGAACTCTAGTAGTCTTATTACGTAAGTTAGCCTTTCATTTTACATAAGACAAAAATATACCATTTAGTTAGCCTGGGTTTAGTTTATATATTTGGGTGCCCTGTAGTAATACTTCATTTCTTAGGAAACATAGGATTGAAAGAGTTAAATCTTTTTTTCTTTGTGATGCTACTGAGGTTTGAATTCAAAATTGCACATACTCTTGCTTGACTTTTCATTCACTGCTACCTGAGCTATATATACTCCACTTCAAACTTTTTTTCATTACATGTCTTTTGGATTTGTCTGTGAGGGCTGGTATCCAGCAGAGATCCTGAGATCTCAGCCTCCTGAGTAGCCAGGTTTACAAGTGTGAGCCACCAGTGTGCCTGGCTTCAATAATTTTCCTTACTAAGGGCACGTCAGAGCATCTTGAAGGATCCCATTGTATGGTTAATTGTGGATGTCTCCACATGGGATATAGGAGTAGAAATTAAATAGTATTATTTTCTCTTACCCATAGGACTGGAAGCAACCCTAAAATTAGACGCAACAAAATTTGGGGAGGACAGAATGGTGGAATTCTAGTTTATAATTCTGGTATGTTTAATTCATCTTATTCTCTATATTAATAAACTTTAGAAACATACTTTCTAAATAACATATCCAAATGTTTGCATTTGTAGGACTAGGCTGTATAGAAGACAATGAAATATTTGACAATGCTATGGCTGGCGTATGGATTAAGACAGATAGTAATCCAACTCTAAGAAGAAATAAAATCCATGATGGAAGAGATGGTGGCATCTGTATATTTAATGGGGGTCGAGGTATTGTTGTCAATTTTGCATTAGTAAAAAAATCAATTTTCCGTTATTCTTCTATATCTTTAATGATCAATAACATTGCTAAGTAATGTTATAACTGAATTTTTTCCTCCCTTATCAAATATTGAGACGGTTTAGGTTAGTGCCTAAAGTTAACAGGAGACAAATATTTAGTTTCTTTTTTTTTTTTTCCGTTTGTACCCAATTTGCCTCTGCCAGTTATCAGTAAAGCTTTTTAAGATAAAATTTATTTGTATCCTCACCCTGGACCTTTTATTTTTGGTCACTTCTGGGTCTTGAACTCTGGGCCTAGGCACTGTTCTTGAGCTCTTCAGTTCAAGGCTACTGCCCTACCCCTGGAGCCACCGAGCCACTTCCGATTTTCTGGTGGTTAAGTGGAGATAAGAGTCTCAAGTTCTTTAGTGCCTAGGCTGGCTTTGAACCATGATACTCAGATCTCACCCTCCTGAGTAGCTAGGATTACAAGAATGATACATCATGCCCAGCTGGGCCTTTTATTCTTCAGTACGGGGATGATACAGTAAACATTAAAATTAAGAACTAAATGTGAGAAATTAGCTGGTATGTAAATATATGAAGATGTAGTAAACAGGTATGTTTTTTCTTAAAGAACAAAATTAAATTAGCCCAAATGTGCCTGATTTGGTATCTACATATCAACTTCCCTATTCACTGAGGAAAAAGTTCCACAGTGCCTGTTCCTGGCAAGTGCATGCTATTTAGATTAGGGAGCCCTAAATGCAAATCTACCAGTAATTGAAAATCATACAATGTCTTACGTGGAAGGATACTCAAAAATGCCAGGACTTCATGAATGAAAGTCACTACTATAAGAAGGCAACGATGGCCCTATTAATGATGTATTCTGAAGTTTAGAACTAGTAATTCAGTACTGTGATACAATTCTGTACAAGAGAAAGTGAGGATACAAAATACAAGAATGTTGATTTTTGTTGCAGATAAGAATTTGTGCAGTATATAGTCACTGGTAAATGGGTGTGCATTCCTGGTGTGATTATTTCACTTCCACTGGTTCTGTAAATACTGACTGAACATTCCTCTACCAACCACTGTGATAGAGATGCTAAAGTTAAAATGATGAATAAAACAGTACTATATCCATGAAATTTAGTGTAATGGAGTGTGGCACATTGTATTATTCTAATGGATGAGTAAAATTCCATATATATATATCACATTTGCTTGGTCAGTTGAGGGGTGTCTGGGCTGACTCATGCTGCAGTGAACATGGTTGTGCTGGTGGTTTTACTGTATCCTGGTTTGTGATCTTCTGGACAACTGCCCAGAAGTGGAATTACTGGTCATAGAGCAGTTCTATGTTTAGTTTTTTGCGGAACCTCCATATTGCTTTCTGGAGTGGTTACTCAAGCTTACATTCCTACCAGCAGTGTTTTAGGGTCACTATGTCCATCTTATAGATAAGGAAACTCAGTCTAAAGAGAAAGTAAGGGACTGGGAATTTGGCCTAATGGTAGAGTGCTTGCTTGCCTAGCATGTGCAAAGACCTGGGTTCCATTCCTCGGTACTCATATATAGAAAAAGCTGGAAGTGGTGTTGTAGATCAAGTGGTAGAGCTCTAGCCTTCAGGAAGCCCAAGGACAGTGCTCAGGCCCTGAGTTCAAGCCCCAGGACTGGCAAAAAAAATTAAAAAAGAAAAAGGGTAAGTAACTTGCTCACTCAAATAACTGAAGTATAGAACATTTGAAAGCATTGATTTCTCAGTTCTCAAACATTGTTACAATGCCAAGATTAGATATATGGAAAGCCTTCCTAAGAAGAAACAAGGTACACATAAAGATATTGGAATATATAGCAGAGCATCTGACCACAGAGGTGCATACATGTATAGTCCCACCTACTCGGAAGGTGGGACAAGATCATGGTTTTGGGCCAGCCCAGAACCTATGTAATACATGGCCTGTTGCCCCACCTGCTCAAATGTGGGATTATTCAAGCAAAACCACAAGTCTTAAAAAAAAACAAAAGGACATGGAGACATGTTTCAAGTGATAAAGAGTGCTTATCACCGGTCCCGAGTTGAATCCCAGTTTAACATACTTGGATAGGTGAGCTGAAAGAGAACATGGCAAGTTAAAGTTTTAAAAGTCATGATAGAGTTTAGACAGACTTACTGGAAACTATGCAGCAAATGGAAGTGACTAAAACAAATCAGGGAATGACTATTAATAAAGGCTAGGAAAAAGGGTTGAGAAAAGTCCTATGACTTTATAATACACCTTATGAAATGAAAGGAAAATCTACCACCAAAAATTTTAGTGAACTTTGTTATGTTCATTAACCTTAATCTAAGGAAATATTTTATTATAGGTCTCCTTGAAGAAAATGATATTTTCAGGAATGCTCAAGCAGGTGTTCTCATCAGCACTAATAGTCATCCAGTCTTAAGGAAAAACCGAATATTTGATGGATTTGCTGCAGGTTTGTATTTTCCCTTGGTATGGATTGTTTCTAGTGCTATAGTGTTTTTTTTTCTGATGTATTCTACTTGGGATACCTGAATGCCTCTCAATTTGACAGTGTAGTCCAAGTTCTAGATTCTTTTATTCTGTGCCAAACTTCTACTTGCTACTCATTAGTATTAAATAGGACTGGACTAAATGTGGGTCTGTACTACCATTAGGAATACTTTTTTTTTGGCCAGTCGTGGGCTTGAGCTCAGGGCCTGAGCACTGTCCTTGGACTTTCTCAAGGTTAGAGCTCTACCACTTGCGCCTCAGCACCATTTCTGGCTTTTTTCTATGTATGTGGTACCAAGGAATTGAACCCAGGTCTTCGTGCATGCTAGGCAAGCACTCTACCATTAGGCCAAACTCCCAGTCCAGGAATAGATACTTTTATGTATACAAAATCCAGACATTTCTTTTCCCTCTAGTGTGTAAACTAGCTCCTACCCAAACTTACTGTATACTATTCCTGTTTTCCCATTTAACTGTCAGCAGTGGGATATATATTTTTTTTTTCTAAGCACTAGCTTTATAGCCTTTGTAGTTTTGTGTTTAAGAAATAGCATAGTGATCCATCTGCTTGTTTGTAAATTTTACTTCAGGTATTGAAATTACAAATCATGCAACTGCAACACTAGAAGGCAATCAGATTTTTAACAACCGGTTTGGAGGCTTATTTTTAGCATCTGGTGTTAATGTGACAATGAAAGGTATGTTGGTGTCTGTTATCAGAAGCCACTGCTTTGAATCCTCCTGTCCCTCGCCAAACCATTTAGGGGGATTGGGGAAGAACACCTTTGTTATAACTTGTTCAAACCCACTTCCATTTCTGTAATCCTTTCTCCTTTTTATTACAGATAATAAAATAATGAACAATCAAGATGCCATAGAAAAGGCTGTTAGTAGAGGCCAATGTTTATATAAAATATCAAGTTATACCAGCTATCCCATGCATGACTTCTACAGGTATAATTTCTAAGTTATCTGAATTCTGGAAGTGATTCCTTTGTAAGCTGGCAGTGCCTAGCACTTTTTTGGCTGCTTGCCAGTGAAAACTACTGAAAGAACTGAATTTTTTTCATATTCTCTATACTGGCTTATAATCAATCCCATTGCTGTATAATATGTAACATACATGCAGCACTACACTAATCAAAGTATGGAGGGTTTTTTTGTTGTTGTTTGCTTTCTTTTTGCCAGTCAGTCCTGGGCTTAAACTCAGGGCCTGAGCACAGTCCTTGAGCTTTCTCAAGGTAAGAGCTCTACCACTTGAGCCCACCACACCATTTCTGGCTTTTTTTTCTATGTATGCGATTCCAAGAAAGCCAACCCTGGTCTTCATGCATGCTAGGCAAGCACTCTACCATTAGGCCAAATTCCTGGCCCAAAATATGGAGGTTTTTATCTGTAAAAGTAAAGCTTGTCATTAGATTGACTGAGTGAAAATTCTGACTTGTTTTCCAAATTGAGTTAGCCCACACTTAACTTTTTTTCCTTGCCAATCCTGGGGCTTTCTCAAGGCTAGAGCTCTACTACTTGAACCACAGCACCACTTCTAGCTTTTTTATGTATGTGGTACTGAGGAATATAACTCAGGTCTTCGTCCATGCTAAGCAAGCACTCTACCAGTAGGCCAAAAATAGTCATTCCAGGTTCAAAGTAGCAAAGCTCCTGTCTAGCTAGTACAAGGCCTAAGCTCAAATCCCAATACTTGTTTTCATACAAATGACAGAAAATATATTTTGAATTCTTGACATGTTTGAAGAAAAATAATGTAAAGTTTTGCTTTTTTTAGATGTCACACTTGTAACACCACAGATCGAAATGCCATTTGTGTGAACTGCATTAAGAAGTGTCATCAGGGACATGATGTAGAATTTATTAGACATGATAGGTATGTAACACACTTACTACTGTATTTCCCAATTCTTTTTCCCCTCATTTTCCTAATTTTTGGGTTTTCGTTTTGCTTTAGGTTTTTCTGTGACTGTGGTGCTGGAACACTGTCTAATCCTTGTACATTAGCTGGTGAGCCTACACATGATACAGACACACTATATGACTCTGCTCCACCTATAGAATCTAATACATTGCAGCACAACTGAATTCCTTCCCTAAAGAAAAAGTCCTGCCATTCTAACATCATAACTTAAAACATTTTTTGGAAGAAAATATTTGCCCATGCTACAGGAAGAGACTGTATTAAAAAAAAAAAATGGATACAAAAGGTCAGTTGACACTATGAAGCTCAAGCTACCAAAAAGAAAGTGGCAATATATTGACTCAGGATCTCAAAGCTGGGTGTTTTAGCATTACTGTGTAAAAACTTTTGAAGGGACAGAAGTGAAGAAAATAAGCTGCAATTTTGTACAGATACCAACTTTCTGAAAAGCTGGTGTTTTTACAGCTAGCATTGAATGCAGTCTAATTTGCAGTAGAATCTTCAATAGACAAGCAGCTTTGTTGCTGCCTTTATGGACATGGGTACCAATTGCTTTTGTAATACGGTAAAAATGTGAGCTAGCACTTCTGCGTTTCTTTTGATTTTTTTTAACATGTATTCAGATTGAGAAGTATGATTTTAATGCTTTAATCTCATGTAGTTTGTTTTTAATTTCAAGCAAAATCTTATTGTACTTGAATGTGCCCTGTTTTGTTAGCACACCTAGACTTGCTGTAACTGTACTCATGTCCCAGTATGTACGTTCTTTCTATGAAAGAGAAAACACTAATCTTAAATTATATCCAGCAATGTTTCTGGTATCCTTTAAGAAAAGTTAAGACTATTATTTCCTTCCCTTGTCCGTGCAGCATTCAAAAAAATCACCCCTAGAAAAAGTGAGTGTTTTAATGAGACTTCCTAGGAAGGGATGCACTGTAAAACAAAAGTATTCTTGTAACTCAGTTTTGTGAAAGGAAAAACTACTATGTTTTAAAGTACACTTCAGAAAGTCTCTTCAAAACAGTCCTGTATTTGAACTCTGTTCATAGTTTTTTTTTGAACAGTTTAGACAAAACTGCTGGAAATCTAAACAATGTCCTACAAGCTGAGACTAATGTGTGTGTGTGTGTGTGTGTGTATGTATGTATATATATATATATATATATATATATACACACATATGTATACACACACACATACATACATGCAGTCCTTGACCGTTTCATAGCTCCCCCTTCTCCCCCATTTATGTGTATTGGTGACAGTGGGTATAAACAGCCTGAAAGTGTATGCATGTACCATAACATCTAGACTTAATATATTGTGGAGTATTCAATAACCATTATGTAGAAGGTAGGTAAGAATTAAAAGGGTTTAATTTCCTAGAAAGAAATGGAAAAATGGTCATTTTTAAAAAATAAAGTTTATTAGATCATAACGTTGTCTGAATTTACCACCTTCGTCAAAGTCAATTCCAAGCTTCCAACATAGTCTATAATTCCTTTATCAAAGTCAGCAACTTATGGATAGCTTCCGAATCAATAGTTGACCTTTCACTAACCAGGCAAACTTCCCTTAAAATAAAAATAAAAAGTTGTCATTTAAACTTTGTCATGGTGTATCATCCCTCCCCCTTTCCTATTAAAAATGTATTAAGAGCAATCATTTAGTAATATGATATAATTACCGAAATAACTGTAGTGACTGATTCATCTTCTCAAATTCTCTTGCTTTTCTATGTCCCTTCTGAATAACTTCCTCTGGAAGATTTGCAAGCCTTGCTGCATTAAAGCCATAGCTCTTAGGACAAGCTCCCTTAATGAACTTATACAGGAAAGTAATTGTCTCCTGGCTGGGATCTTCACATTCATTTTCTACCATGCATGCCTTAAAAAAAAGAAAAAAAAAAAATTGCTAGCAGTTGAAATGCCCAATTGGTCCCCTCCAAAGTAAGCAATGTTTGAATAAACATTTTGCACATACCATATGTCCTAAGCGCACAGAAGCATTTTTAGAATAATCTTCTACTAATGAATGGTAATGGGTAGAAAACAATGTACGACACTTTATGGTCTCAGCAAGTTCTTTAACAACAGCATTTGCTATTGCTGTCCCATCAAATGTTGCAGTACCTCTTCCTGTGGAAATGAAATACATGTATGTTACACAACTGGCTTATTGTAACAAAATGGATGTGCATCTCACAAGTGAATGCAAAAAAGTATGCCAGAGCAGTGTTGTCTGTCTGTAATATAACTAGCCACTTGGGGTGAGGCAGAACAACCTAGGCAAAATAGTCATATCTGTGTCAAGAAAAAAGGAAATACAAGTAAAATACAAATTACCTAAAAATACCAGTTCCCCAATTTTTTTGGGGGGGGGGTCAGTCCTGGGGCTTGAACTCAGGGCCTAAACACTGTCCTTGGGCTTTCCTCAAGGTTAGCATGCTACCACTTGAGCCACAGCACCACTTCTGACTTTTTCTATATATGTGGTACCAAGGAATCAAACCAAGGTCTGCATGCATGCTAGGTAAGCACTCTACCATTAGGCCAAACTCCCAGCCCTTATATGCCCAAATTTTAAGAGATTTAGCCTGGGCTACAGCCACTTGTCTAGCAAGTGAAGCCCCCTAAGTGTAAAAGGAGAAGGGGGCAGGAGAAGCCTTGTACTCTTCTTTGTACAAGTCTTAGCAATTCCCTGTGGCATGGAGCTTTTGAGTATTGCTCAAGTCTAGAAACTTACTTAATTATTAAAATCTGTTAATTCTGGAACAATCAAAAACATTCATCTTTTATAACTATCAGTTTGGCAAGTGGCGAATAGCTATTGTAAGCTACTTACATGTTCCCCAGATAATTGGGGGGAGGGGTGTCAGCCGTGGGTCTTGAACTCTAAGGCTGGGCGATGTCCCTGAACTCTTCAGCCCAAGGCTATTGCCCTACCCCTGAAGCCACAGAGCCACACTTCCCATTTTCTAGTGGTTAATTGGAGTTGAGTCTCTTGGTCTTTAGTGTCTGACTGGTTTTGAACATGAACCGTGGTCATCAGATCTGAGCCTCCTGAGTAGCTAGGATTATAGGTGTGAGCCAACCATGCCCAGCTCCCCAGATAATTTTTTAGAAAAATTCTTTGTACTTCAATGAAAATTTTGTCTTACCTAATTCATCCATAAGCACTAGGGAATGTGCTGTTGCATGCATAAGAATGCTGGCAGTTTCACTCAATTCAACAAAAAATGTGCTTTCACCTATAAAAGAAAAGGTCATTGTATAATATCTGAAGTATTTCATAAAACACCATACATCAGGTTTAAATGACTCATACACAAGAGGCAATTTATTTGATTTAGGTGTGAAGGAAAAGAAGTACTCACCTGACATTATCCTATCTGAGGCACCAAGTCTAGTAAACACTCGATCAACTGGTGTGAGCCTACATACTTCAGCAGGTACATAACAACCCAACTGGGCCAGTACAGCTAATAGACCAGCCTGTGAAGGTAGGAAAGGTATTTTATGATTGGTATTAAAAAAAAAAAAAACAAAAAAACCCAAAACCCTAGGTAACATTTGTCCTAAGACTTCTTAAGGAATAAGGCACTTGAGATTCACTCTTGAAACACTCGCTCTAAAGCTGCTCGCAGTGGCTCACGCCTGTAATTCTAGCTACACAGGAGGCTGAGATCTGAGGATCATGATTCAAAGCCAGCCCAGGGCACTAAAGTTAGTGAGACTCATCTCCAATTAACCACTAGAAAATGGGAAGTGGCTCTGTGGCTCAAGGGGTAGGGTGGTGGTAGCCTTGAGCTAAAGAGCTCAGGACAGCAGTGCCCAGGCCCAGAGTTCAAGTCTTAATGACTGACCCCCCCCCCCAAAAAAAAGACTGGTTCTATTAAACCCACATGTGCTAAGCCCAATCAAAATGCTTTTAGGACCTCTTTTTCTGAGCCTGGCATCTATAACATACTACACCAGTGAACCCAACCCTGTGAGAACAGAACAAAATGGGAACTGCTTACACACAGATCAAGTGAATCTACTTCAGGGAATCCAATTCTGTACCATTTTATTTTTAATCCCTGGTGTGTAAAGAGAAAGTAGGCTATCATGTCTTCCCTAAAAGCAGTTCACCAGTAGTCAACAAGGCTATTTTATGTACTTCCTTGTCAGAGTAAGTTTACTAGTCTTTTACAAGGATTCTTGCCAGTGAGTAATTTTAAAAGGACCAAGGGACAAGAGGGTAAAAGTATGTAACTCAAAAACTTCTAGAAGCACATGCAAAACCCCTGGTGCCATCACCAGCACAAAAATGAACAAAGTAACATTTTATGAATATGCCTATCATGAAACCTCCCGCCATCCCTAGCACAAGGTTTTCCCTTTGCATTCTAAAATTCTGCTATATGAAAAATGATTCATTCTTAGTATAACAAGTTTCTTTTGCAACAGGGTTGCTGAGTATTTAACCCAGAACCTCATGCATGCTAAGCACACCACCACTGAGCTATGTAAATTACATTTCCATTAATAGAACATGAAGAAATCACCTGTCTTATAAGTGTGGATTTGCCTCCCATATTCGGCCCAGTAACAAGCACACAAAAAGCTTTGCTACTTTCCTCCTCTCCCTTGCAGCCTATTAGAATGTCATTAGGAATAAAATCATCTCCAAAATATGTCTTTGTAATGCAGGGATGTCGTGATCCTTTAAGCTCTAAGAACGGGAGAGTGTTTTCTTCTGGTAACAAAATTACCGGGCGACACATAGGACCATCACCTCCTTGACTATAGTTAGCTAGGCACAGTAAAACATCTGTTAAAAAGAATAAAAGTAAGAATTCATCATTGGGGAGTTTCTTGAGTAAACTCACATACCCTACAAAGTTCTATAAAATCTACTCAGATGCATTTTGCTTTCTGAAAGACACATGCTTTTTCTAGCAACTAGTCAATGGTACCTTACTACTATGTAATCTGGCTACTGAAAATAACTTAGCGGCCTAAGTGTTTTATATCTTCATTTTATATATATATATATATATATATATATATATATATATATATATATACACACACACACACACACACACACACACACACACTATGTTGCCTATTTGACAGAATTCTAGAGCATAATAGTTGAAGCAGAATGGTCTAGGAGTTGTTATATAATATTAAAATCTTAGGAACCAGATAATTTAACCAACTTCAAATATCCAAGCTAAGTTTCTTAGCATACCCTAAAAACAGAAATACTACGTATTGGACAGTAAGTTCAGATCAAACCAATTTTGTGTTACATATGGAGTATAACTCAGTTGTACAGTGCATGCTTGACATCCAAGGTTCAATACCTAGCACCAACAAAACCATTTTTTTAATCTCAGCAAATTATTATACTTGCACTTAAGTGCAAGTCTAATCTAAAATCTACATCTAAATCATAACATTTAAAGACTTCTGAGATTTAAAAAACACCTGGGGGGGAATACTTTATGAACATGAAATCCTCAGTTCAATCCCAAGCACAGCAAGTGAATTTTTAAAATTTAGAAAGTGAAAATTAGACATGCAAGATAGCTCAACCTGAAATCCTATTTTACTTAAGGAGGCAATATAGAAGGATTGCCAACACAGGCAAAAAAAATTTTTTTAACACCATAATCTCAATTTACAGAAGTTGGGTATGGAACTGGGAATGTAGCTTAGTGGTAGAGTGCTTGCCTAACATTCATGAAGCCCTGCGTTTGATTCCACAGTACCACAAAAACAGAAAAGGCTGGAAGTGGTGCTGTGGCTCAAGTGGTAAGAATTCTACTAGCCTTGGGCAAAAGAAGTTCAAGGACAATGCCCAGGCCCCAAGTTCAAGCCCCAGGACAGGCAAAAAAAAAAAAAAAGTTGGGTATAAGGGCTTACAACTCTTCCCAGCTAGCTGAAAGCATAAATGGAATTCTGATCCTGGCAGCCCAGGCATAAATACAAGATTCTCTTCAAAAAAAACAAAGCAAAGGGGGCTGAGCGGCTCAAGTGATAGACAGCACTTGACTAACAAGTACAGAACTTGACTAACAAGTACAGAATTCAAATTTAAATCTCAATACTGCCCAAACCCTGAAAACTGTGATTAGGTGCAGGGGCATACCTATAATGCCAGCTACCTGGGAGGCAGATAGGACTGCAGTTCAAGGCCAGTCCAGCCTAAAAAGCTACTGACATAGTGTGTCATCTAATCCTATGCTATGAAGTAGGGACTGAGGTCCAAGGTCAGCCCAGGCAGAAGTGGGGAGATCCTATCTGAAAATTAGCTTCATCAAAATGACATGCAGGGTTCAAATCCTCTGCTGCTCCCCACTACTCCTAGCCCAAGTGAAATTTGACATAATACTGCTGAAAACCTTGAAATTTATTGAAATAAAAGATTATCCCAGGGGCCGGGAGTTTGGCCTAGTGGTTAAAGTGCTTGCCTAGCATGCATGAAGACCCGGGCTCGATTCCTCGGTACCACATACATAGAAAAAAGCCAGAAGTGGTGCTGAGGCTCAAGTGGTAGAGCTCTAGCCTTGAGAAAGTCCAAGGACAGTGCTCAGGCCCTGAGCTCAAGCCCAGGACTGGCAAAAAAAAAAAAAAAAGATTATCCCAATATTACGACTTTCTTCTTTTGTGGTACTAGGAGTTGAACTCAGGACTTCACACATATCGGGTGGGCACTCTAGCACGTGAGCTGTGCTCTCCACCTGGTAATTTTTTTGTCAGCTGTGAGGCTAGGTGCTGTCGATGAGCTCTCTTGTTCAAGGCTATCGCTCTACCATTCTGAGCCAGAGCACCACTTCCACTTTTCTGGTGGGATTTTTCTTCCTGGGCTGGTTTTAAACTGCAATCCTCAGATCTCAACCTCCTGAGTAGGATTACAGACATGAGCTACCAACTCCTGGCCACATGGTAATTTTTATTAATCTTGTTCAACACTTGTTACTGTTAGCAACAAGTATATATGCATGTGTCAATATCTTGGGTTATTCTACTAGGACATAGCATTACTAACAAAAGCCTGAGAAATAAAATCATTGAAACTCTTACCCAACACTGCAATGCATCCTACAGCAGACTGCCAGTCCTTGTAATTTTTATCAAAGTTATAGAACAGTCGCCGCATACAGTCCTTTAGCGATACATCTCTACGTTCTTCAGCATTTATCAGATTAGCCAACTTTTTCTCAATAGTTTTGGTCCAGTATCGTTTACAACCTTTCCTGGTAGATTTCAATTCATATTCTTCTGGCAGATTCCTGGTGGTAAAATTCTCTGGAATTTCCAACTGGTAACGGTTCCTACCAATCCCCCAGTAGACAATGCTCCTACAGCCAATTCGATTACGCTGTTTCTCTAAGTACTCCAGGAGGCTCTGTTCATTTTCTCTTATGTCAGCAAGTGCTTGGTCATAATCAGCATCAAATCCTGCTTTGGGAATGATCAATCCAGTCTTTCGAGCCTTTTCGTGGTCAAAGGCTGTATCCCATCGGTTCAGTTCTGCAGTTAAGTCAGGAAAGCGACCTTCAGGATTTTTTGCCTGTGGAGTCACAATCTGCCTAAGAGTTTTGGACTTAAAACCTTCAGTGACTTCTCCCATAATCTCTATAATTTTACATATTACTTTGAATCCTTCCAGAGCAGAAAGAAAATCAATTATCTTTTTTTTACTGTATGTGGTTTCTTCATACATTATAGCCCTGCTGTCTGGGTGGTCGTGGTTCTTTAAGGGAAATCCAACATGATGAATTTTACTCAGGAGTCTCTCAAGATCTGGAAGCTTTTTTAGAAGGTCTGCAACTTCAGAGATTTTGTCAGGTAGTACCATGAGGTCTTCTATGGCATCTAGGCGATCATTGATGGCAGAAGGGCTACAGAGTGGGGCACAAAGCCATTGTTTCAGAAGCCGCTTTCCAAAGGGAGTATGGCAGGTATCAATCCTCTCTATCAAGGTCCCTTCAGTAGAACTATTTGTCCCATTCAGAAAAATCTCCAAGTTGCTTAATGTCACTGCATCTAGCACCATACGCTGACTGGCTTTAGTAAAGATAGCACCAGGTTTTGTAGTACCGGCCATATCAAAATCCAAAGGAATATATTCCTCAAAATTTGCCATAGATAAAAGTTCCTGATCAATACAGCATTTTTTGAGGTAAAAGACACAACCACCGAGAGCAGAAAGGGCCAACTCACTTTTCTCTCCTGGTGTCAATCCAATGGAATCTGAATCTGAAGTCATACCTTTAAGCACCTGGGGCAATGCAACTCCACTGCCCTCACTTATCTTTTCAGTAAAATATCCTTCTTCAAGGAGTGTTCTTAAAGTTTTAGTTGCATCCCAAAATTGGGAGCCAGGTACCAGACCTTCCTGAAGGGAAGATGATAATGAACCCTTCAGAAGTATCTTAGTTTCTGCTGAAAGATTTCCTTTTTCAAATAAGACTTGTACTGGAGGATAATGTGCTACTAGAGTCCTCAACCTGGAACAATGGCGATCATCTGAAAACTGACCTATGAAAAACTTTCCCAGTGAAGTATCAACAAAGCATACACCATATACACGACTGTGGCCAGCAAATTCTTCCTCTTTCTCTTTGAGGCTAAGAAGATACTTACTGTAGTTCTCAGAGGGCTCACCTTCCAGCACACTGTAAGTCTGTGTACCCTTGGTAATGATCCTACAAATTTCCCTCCTTACCACCCTATCAAACTTAGATATATGTGCCATCTTCCGGCATCTTGCTTCCATCATTTCTGGAGTTTCAGTCTGTTCCACTCGTGCTACTTTATAGCCCTTTTGTACCAAGGAATCTGAGTATCTTCCAAATGCTATTTCAGGAAAACCAGAATGAGCCCAACTGCCTTTCATGAACACCAGCCCCAGTTCATTGACTCCAATAACAGCATCCATATGATAGAGTTCATAGAACTTCCCCACCTTATAAAAGATGACAAGATCAAAATTTTGAGACTTAATTTGCCACCACTTTCTCATCCCAGGAGTACAGGAATTAAGGAAATCTTCAGGCACATAGAGAGTAGATGGATCAAAATCTGGGTGATCAGGCCACCTCTTGCGTTCATCTCTTCTCTTTTCCTTCTTAAGCCATTCTAAAGTTTCATGATACCAGACAGTAGGGGAGCTGTTGTCATCACCTCCACTCACATGGACTTGTGATTCAGAATTTTGAGGGGTAGAAAAACCACTCAACGTGGTCTTATTTCCCAAAAGTCCAGTTATGCATTTGGTGTTTGCAGGTGTTTCCTTCGAAACTTTGGCGGGTGTTTCCTTTGAAACTTTGGCAGGTGTTTCTTTTGAACTTTTCCTTTTAAATGTGCTGCCTCCAGTCATCATTCTCTTCCGCTTTGGAGCAGCTTTGACAGGGCTGTTCAGACCATCACTCTCACTGTCTCCCATTCCACTACTCACTTCATCACTGCTACCATCCTTAGCATCGGGCTTGAATTCCACGTCAGAGTCTCCAGCACTCTCCGAGTCTGACAGGACCCTTCGTTTTTTTGCTTGCCGGCTGCTTCTCCTAGGTCCTTGCTTCTGAGGCTGCATTTCATCTTCACTCTCCTTTTCTGATGAATAAGTTGCACGTACCTGACAGACAAGGACACAATATTTAAAAATAAAGGGCTGGGACCCATGTAAAAGGTCCTAGGTCAAATCTCTAGCACCACAAATAATAAAAGCAAGATTTGAAAAACTACAGTAATGCTGTGGAGTCTCTCGGTATGCACCTCCAGAAATTATCAACTTTTCCTTCTTAGTATCATTCGTGAAGTTAATGAAAAACATAAGTGTCCTGGCTAGGCCTGATGATGGCCTGTAATCAATCCCAGCACTTGAAAGGCTAAGGTAAGAGGATCATGAGTCTGAAGACAATCTGAGCAAGAAACTACTGGAAGCACTGTAGTGGGGTTGTTTGATGACGACCAACTGTTGAGATTCTATATCTAACCCATGTTTCAAGGTAAGAGATGTGCACATATATACATGGTTTCACAATGAAAGACATGTATGCATCAAAATTAAGTCACATTACTACTCCCCATTACCATTGTTTTTCTCAGCTACCCACCCCCTACCACCCTCCACCACTATTTGAATGGATATCCCACCTCTGTCTCTTCCTCATCTTCTGTCTCTGAGGGCTCATCACACACTGCCATTTCAAGCCTCTTAATCTTGTCTTTCTTTAAGGCTTCATCTGCACGTTGCATTGCTCTGAGTATTTCAGACTTTGAACTATAAAAATGACCGCCCTTTTGGGCTTCCTGTGATTTTGAACCTAGAAACATATTTACAAATAAGAACTTGTTGGATGAATAGTTGGCTCAATCTACAACTGAATTTCTAATGCACTGTTATTTTGTTAACCCATATAGATAAATCAATAAAACCTAAAAGGAATTTTTCAGGAAAAAGCTATCATTGAAATTGGAATTGCCATTTTTACTTCTTGAAATTGCCCTAACTGCTGACTCACCAAGATCACAATTTCTTGTAATGATTTGGGGCCATGACCCTATACAAGAATGGCATACTTCTTCAAGTAAAGCAAATATAAATTTGGTTTTGAAACACTTTCTAAAGTGAGGTCCAAAAAGCAGTTAGAGCAGATAGACCTAAATAAATGAATAACCCTAGGATCTATCACTTAGAGGACTCCAAAGGAGAATTTTTTTTCCCAGTCCTGGGGTATGTGGTACCAAGGAACTGAACCCAGGTCTTCATGCATGCTAGGCAAGCACCCTACCACCAGGCCAAAATCCTGGCCCCAAAGAAGAATTAGAAGAAAAAAATTCAAAATGAACTTTAACATTCCCTGCTTTAAAACTTTCCTCTATTATATTTAAAATTGGATTTCACAGGGCTGAGAATGAATAAAGTTAAATGGCAAGGCCGGGAGTTTGGCCTAGTGGTAGAGTGCTTGCCTAGCATGCACGAAGACCCAGGTTTGATTCCTCACTACCACATACATAGAAAAAGCCAGAAGTGGTGCTGTGGCTCAAGTGGCAGAGCTCTAGCCTTAAGAAAGCCAAGGACAGTGCTCAGGCCTAGAAGTCAAGCTCCAGGACTGGCTCCTCAAAAAAAAAGTTAAATGGCAGAATATTTGCCTAGTTTGTGAGACCCTGGGTTTGAACTGAAAGAGTAGGCATGCACCAGCCGAAGTGAGGCTAAACATGCAGAACTGCTAATGTCTGTAGTAAGAGTAGGCCTAAGAAATCTGTACTTCCAATTAGAAATAGAGCCCAAACAGACTAACGGTAGACAATCTTGGGCCTAATATAGTATGTATCTTTGTCACAGCATCACAGATCCATGTTGCATCCTATTTTTGCTTCTTTCAAGATGAAAACAGCTTACCCTTCTCATACTTGAGTTTCATAGTTTTAACCCCAATCATGAAATAAATTTTCCTTTAAGGGCTTTAACTGCTAAAAATAGTTGTAAGCTATTCAAAGACACAGAAATAAAAGTTCCAAATCACATAACTGAAGACCAGCTGCATCTCATCTCATACTTTCACCATGACAGAACTCTCACAACTGCCAGTCTTACAGTCTACAAGGAAATAACATGTAATTTCACTATATACAAGTTCTTTCTCATTCTCACACAGAGGTGAATCTTAGCTCTTACCTGTATATGGCTTTAATAGCCTTTTGCTGACCCAACCCCTTGCTGGGTTGTCATCAAAAAACTGCACATGAACACGGGTTGATTTCCCTTTCTCCCGGATGAATGTGCCATCAAAGGGATGGTTGTAAACCATGCAAGGCCACCAGGGGTAACCCTCCATCTTGGCCCAAACTAAATCACCTGGTGAGAAGTCGCAGGAACTGCTGCCAAAAAACAATACGTTACTTGGTTAATATTCGGTTAAGTTACTTCAAACACAATTATCTATACAGATGATTCCAAACAAGCTGTAAAACTCATGAAGACTTCTGGTCTTAATATTCAAACATAGAAGTCCCAAAATCAGCCAGATGCTCACACTTAAAATCCTAGCTGCTAAAGAGGCCGAGATCTGAAGGTTATGGTTCCAAGCCAGCTGGGGCAACACAAATTGAGAAACTCTTTTATCTCCAGTTAACCAGTTGTGTAGCTAAGTGGTACCGCACCGGCCTAGGCAAAAAAAAAAAAAAAGGGGGGGGGGGGGTAAACAAGAGTACAAGAGCCAAATTCAAGCCCCAGGACAAAAAGAAAAAAAAAGAAAGAAAAAGACCAAATTTCCAATGGATTTTAAAACACAAGCAATCTTCATTGTTTTTGTAACTCTAGTACTTAAGAAACTACTCAGAATGATTTCAAGTTTAAAAATCCATGACAGAATTCTGATTCCATGGAGGCAGAAAGAAGATAGACTGACAGACTGAAAAACAAGTGTTTGCCTGTGTGACTCATGTAGTAGGAAGAACATTTGCAAGGCTCTGAGTTCAATCTCTGGAAATGAAGGAAAAAGTCATATTGAGTCAGAACCTACCCTCTAATATCTATCAAAGAAGACCTAATCACAGTAATCAGGAAGACATACTGATTATAACTATGCTAAATATATCGTCTGACTCATTAAACTTTGTTTAAAATTTTCCAGTTCCTGTGTATTTCAAATACTCCAAAAATTATGTAGTACTATGACCCTCTACCTCCCAAACTATCTTTACAGAAAAAAATATTTCTCAACAAACAAGTGCTTAATTTTTTTAAGGAGAGGAAGGGGAAGAGGGAAGACTGTAGCTAGAGGACTTTACAGAAGAGTTGGTCAGCAGCTGTTGATTCCTAAGCAAGTGTATTAAGTCAGTCTTCACTAACTACAATCTTAAAATAAGCACAATACAGCAAGAAAAAGAGGGAAGTGGCAGAGCACTAGCCTTGTGCAAAAAGTGTCCCGGGACAGTGCCTGGGCCCTGAGTCAAGCCCCAGTACTGGCAAAATAGCTACTCTGGAGGCTAAGATCTGAGGATCAAGGTTCAAAGCCAGCCCGGGCACTAAAGGACCTGAGACTCATCTCCAATTAACCTCTAGACAATGGTCTTGGCTCAAGGGTAGGGCAGTAACCTTGAGCCCAAGAGCTCAGGGACAACACCCTGACCAAGTTCAAGCCCCATGACCCACAAAAAAAAAAAAAAAAAAAAAAGCCCCAAATTCAAGGAAAGTAGGAGGGAAGTGAACTCCAAGGGCTTAAGATTGAGTTGAGAGGTCCATCAGGTCCTCATTGCAAACTCCTCCGAGAAGTGGAGGAGGGACCACAATAACTCAAGTTCCTCACAGAAACCTTTCAGGCATGTGGAAGTCCTCATTTGCATTTTTTCATATCTATAAAATATGAAAAAATAGCACTATCTTATACAGGAATAAGTTACTCATTCTAATTTTATCCTTTAAGTCTCATAAGAGCTGTTTACCTGAGAACTGTCAATTGTGCAAATGTAGTATAATCTTACTGTGAATGTTTTAAGTCTCTGCGTCAAGAATGATGTCTCCTTTCCAAAGTACCCAACTTTATAAAAATTGAATATAAAATGTCTTTTTTAAAGGTCATCATTACTTGAAATACAAATATGCACCCTCAATAGGGGAAAAACAAAATGTGAGCTCACACTCCTAAGGGCACAAAAAGACTTCTCCAATTTACCTCCAGAAAACAGGAAGTAGGGCTTGCCTCAAGGGTAGAGTGGTAGGTAGCCTTGAGCTGAAGAGTTCAAGGGACAGTGCCTAGGCCGAGTTCAAGCCCCATGTCCCCTGCACCAAAGTGTGTATGTGTGTGTGTATGTGTGTGTGTATGATATGTATATATATCATAAAAATGTTAAGACTACAAAAATCTAGTAACGAAAGTTAAGCATGGTAATGTATCCAGTCTCAATTACTCCCAAGGTTGGGGGCTCCAGTCCTAAAGCTTTAAGAAAAAGTGATGCACTTTTAAAATCTTGACCCCAGGAACAGTTGTTTCCAAGCCAAAGAGAACTATGCAAGTATTGCAATAAAACTTTTGAAGCATTTCCTAATTAAAATGTCAATGCCAACAAAACGAATTTAAATCTACAGGTGCTTGTATGTATGTCTGTGTTTGTGTGCACGTGCACTGTGGGAGACAGTACCCTGGACCTCACACAAGTGCTCTACCACTGAGAAACACCCTTCACTCAATTCACTCATTTTTTTTTTTTTTTTTTTTGGCCAGTCCTGGGCTTGAGCTCAGGGCCTGAGCAATGTCCTTGGATTTTCTCAAGGCTAGAGCTCTACCACTTGAGCCTCAGCACCACTTCCGGCTTTTTTCTATGTATGTGGTACCGAGGAATCGAACCCGGGTCTTCATGCATGCTAGGCAAGCACTTTAACCACTAGGCCAAACTCCGGGCCCAATTCACTCATTTTTGTGTATATAAACTTAACTCCTTACAGGTAACTTTAAATTTTCATTTCTATTAACTGTGCATTTTCCAAGAATTCAAGAATGCTACAGTAAAAGGAACATATCTCAATACAATCAAATATTTAGTTTTCTACCATAAGTACTGTAAGTGTTGGTATTAATTAAATCAATTTTAAAAAAGTTGTATCAGTGTAAGATTCTACAAAGATACTGCCAACAAAAATGTGGCCTTTCTTTTTACAATAACTTGTAATAATTGACATTACTTGGAAAATATTAGCACAAATGTTCAGGAGAAATCTCAAGAAAAGAACCCACAACTTAACAGAAGATCTGACATACTTTTTCTTGTCTATGAAACAAATACTTCAAATTTTTACTGTCCTCATCAACCTTATTCAACAGTAAGAAACAGTATAGCCTTCACTCACAGCTGTTTAACAGAATAATACTCCAACTCTGAATGAACTTAAGGTCCAACTACTTTTCTTATATTTCATAAACATCACTCCAACTCCTGCCTCCTTCTCCTCTTCCATAATCTAATCACCAACACTCGTTTACCTCTTAGGACTCTAAACTCTAACCATCTCCAGCCACTAGATGCCTTTCCCTAATACCAAATCAGTGTCTTACGAGATCTCCCTACAAAAACACTTCAGCCAGAGTGATGTTTCTACAGCATAAAATGTCCTCTTCTGGATTCTCAAAACAGGAGGATCAGCCATAAAGAAAAGGCTAGAAACAGTGAAAGCCAGGCATAATCTCATCTACTCCAATGCTACAGACAATAGGATGCAGTTTGAAGCCAGCCTAGGCCTTGGCCTCTGTGTCAGAAAACAGACACAGAGAACACACAAGAGACTCGGGATAGCAGATTTCTTCACAATTTACTTCAGAAGGGCGCCAATGCCTCTGTGCCCGGAGCTAGGTAGGCAGGCACACACTGCGGGGTGGTCGCTCAGATTTTATACCAATCCAAGTTGTCGCTCTTTGCCAAAAGAGTTAGGATCCCATTCTATTTACAATTGGTTACCACGGTGATGGAGGTAATACAAAAAGTTGAAAGCACTCCAACCATAGTAAAAAATTCCCACTCAAAGGGGGTCTATCTGTCACTGGCTGGGAACTGGGTGACAGATGGTTCCAGTTGGAAGAGGCTGGTAAAATCGACGGAAAGTTCCCATTCAAGTGGGGGAGGGAGGTGTCTATTCTCTAACTGTTGATAAGGACATCTATCCTAGACATGGCTACTTACAAACACAGAAAACAGTTACAGCTCAAGTCAAGAAGCAAATCAGTCCAGGAACTATCAGTGCTAAGAAATATCAGTGCGGAATGGTGACTGGTTATAAGACAGAGACGTTTTGGTTCGACAGAGATTCCCCCCCCCCCCCCCCCCCCCCGTCACACTGACACTGCTTCTCCGTCAGTTCACACAGCTACCATTTCATTCTGCAGCTAACGCAGTAAAAGCAAGCTTTTCAAAATGTCTCCCGCTGCCTGGCTAAATGGCCAGCCAAACCGACACATCAAACCACCCTGGAAAGCTGCGGCAGGCCAGCTGCCCCCTCGGCGTCCACACTCCGTATGTAGCCCGGGTCCAGATTAAAGGTCTTTCAAAAGTCACCAACGAACTCTCCAAAACCACAAACGTTGACACCATTCCTTCGCCTGAAGCCGTGAATGAACACATCCTCTGAAGGTAACAACTACTGGAATTTCCACATGGGGCAAAAAAAACATACCGAGTCCTGCCATTTCGTGGGTCTCCCAGCACCAGCTTTCTACCTGGGGGAGGGCCCCGCCCCCGCAGCCTCGCCGTCCAATCAGGCCCCTCGCCCGCGCAGGACACGCCCCCAACGCGCACCTCCACATTCGACCCCCGAGCCCAGCATCCTGTCCCAGGGCTCCACTTCCCTATGAATGGAGCCTCAAACGTCTTCTGGAACCCCAAATCACTGTCGGACAAAGAAACACTGCTTTCCGGACCCTAGCGTCCAAGACACGGGAGCCCGGCCTCCTTTCCCCATCTTTCCCCTCCCCCGCCCGCACTAAGCGGGCCAGGCTCCCTTTTCCTGCCTTACCCCCCCTCAGCTCTCACTTCCTGCGCCCCCCTGCCAAGAGCTGCGAGCACCTCCCCCCTCCCTCCCCTGAACAGGCCCTCTCCGGGACCCCGTGTTCTCCCCTTCCGCCCCGAAGAACCCCAACTCTGCGCGCCTGCCCCGCGCCAACCTTTCCCCTTGCAGTTTACTCTGGTTGCAAACAACGCTAACAACTCCGAGCTCAACACTCTCGACCCACCCGTGCCGCCCCATCTCCCCCCAGCCCAGCTCCCGGCCGCAAACTCCCCACCACCACCCCGCTACCTTGCCGGGGCCGCAGGCTGAGCCGAGCTCCGCAGCCTTCCATTGAGACTCTTGGCTTCCGGCGGCGACGACTCGACTGCCTGGGGCCCGGGCTCAGGCCCAGCCTCGCTCTCGGCCGCATCCCCGCCGAGGGTAGGGGAGGCCCCAGTGGCGGCGGAGCTGCGACCTTCGCTAGAGGCCCCTGCCTTCTTGGCATTATTCAGCGCCGGAGACTTGGGGAAGAAGCTATATAGCGTGCTCTGTCGCGACATTGCGACGGTCGGAAAACCAACCGTCCGCTCGGGTCGTGCACCTAAAGGGGCCTTCCCCACCGCGCGGCTCCAGCTGGCGGGAAACCTGGAGGAGGAGGGGGAGGTGCGACTCGCCGGAGGTACGCGGGCCGCGGCAGCCAATCAGCGGGCGCTTCGGCCTGCGCGGGCGGCGTGCGCGCTAGGCCCCGCCCCCGGCGCGCAGCGACGTGGGGAAGGAGGGGTCTGCACCGCGGGCGGCGACCTGCTGATCCGAAGGCGGAGCGTGGGTGGAGGCTGAGGCCACGCCCCTGCCCGGGATCTGTAGCTCTTCTCCGAGCGGGTGGCGGTGTCGCCAGCCCTGAAAGCCATTGCTAGCTGGAAAGCGCACCCTGGCCGCGCACCCTTGCCCCGAAGGCGGCGGCGGCGGAAGGGGCGCGCACGGGCCGGTGGGAAAGCCTCTGATTGGAGCGATTTACCCTAGTTGAGGCGCGCTAGGCCCTCAAGTGTGGTGGCCCGAGCTCCCGGGTCTCCCGAGCTCCCGGGTCGCCTGTCCAGGTGGTAATTCCAAAGGGCTGCACGTCATAGCACCTGCAGGCGCTAAATGAACGCGAAGGGCGGTTAACCTGTTGGTGTTAAAAAAAAAAAAAAGAAAAAAAAAACCTCCTCGACCAGACATGGACTCAAGCATTTTACCTGTTATAGTCCTCGCCACCTCCGAGGTACATTTTTTTGTGGCTTGAACTCACGCCTGGCATCGGTCCCTTCGTGGGTTTTTTGTTTGGGCCGGACTTGAACTTTGGGCCTGGGCGTTGTCTCTGGGCTCTTCAGCTCTAGGGTACCGCCCTACCCCTGAGCCACAGCGCCACTTCAGGTTATCTGGTGGTTAACTGGAGGTAAGAGTCTCTTGGGCTTTAGTGTCCGGGCTGGCTTTGAACTGCGATCCTCATATCTCAGCCTCCTGAGTAAATAAGATTACAGATGAGAGCCACTTTGGACCCTTAGTTTTACTGCTCAAGGTTGGTGTTCTACTACTTGAGTCACAGTTCCACATTCAGCTTTTTGGTGATTAATTGGAGATAAGAGTCTCAGACTTTCCTACCTGTGCTGACTTTGAACTTTAATCCTCAGCCTTCTAAATGACTAAGATTACTGGCATGAGCTGCTGCCCCAGGCACAGGCATCTTAAGGCCCGTAGTACCCTTTAGGCCAGATGTGCCTTCAGAATGCAGGATTTTTCAGAATTTACAACCTGGGAGAACAAAGCTATTCAAATGCAAGAATGAATGGAAAACACAGTTCTTTATCACAAACTACAGAAGGGATACCTCAGCCCCAACCACCAACAGTTGCACTTGGGTACAAAGCTACTATGTAAAGCTTTGCTCACCAAGACTGGGTACTGCCTTATGGCTCTTCTTTGTTAGGTGACTAATAAAACCAATTTTGTTTCAGGTCTATTTCTGAGATCTTGTCTTTCTTCCAACTTGATAGTCTGTGACTACCACCTGAAATCAGCCTTCAGCAAACCTGTTCCACCAAATGGGGTAAGTACAAACTTCAGATTAGCTCAAAATGGGCTATCAAGGTGAATTAGCCAAAGAATTGTTGGTTTTCGGAACTGCAGGTAGAAGATTATCAACCTGACTATCTCCATTTGATGGATAAAGATTGGGGCACAGATGAAGTACGAGACACTATCTTTTGCCCCATTCTCATGTAAATGAAATGATGGTTTGGTTGAAAGAAGCCCAATCATAGACTGAGCAGACTCCATCTTCTGTCATTCTTAGGTGACTGCCATTCACTGAATAGTACCAAACAGCTGCTAATTTTACTTTTATTTGAGAGGACTTTTTCTACTTAGGGCTGGCATTGGTTGCTTTTTCCATCATTTGATGAAGAAATGAGTGTTGAGAGTTACAGGCTTTTAGATTATTGGAGAAGTAAACCCTTTCCTCTTTTGTCATTTGTCATTGTCCTGGGGCTATTCTTGGCGTAGGCCACTTTTTTCCTTCAGAAAATTTTATATTCTGGAGGAACTGTGGTTTCTCTTAGGTAGTAGAAGTCTGAGGCACTGGAGGAACCCAGGTACTATAGAGATCTTCATTACAATTTGTGTAACAGTGTTGCAAGGAAGCCCCCTAGGAAGAATTCTGGACTACACTTACTGCTTAGGAACCTATATCTTCGGAAACGTTTTATTCCTGTGATGCTGCATGGCCTAAGTAACTGAATTGGCACTTTGATTTTGGTGGGGTATTTTTTTTTGGTGTTGTTGTTCCTTTGTTGTTTGCTTTGGGGTTTTTGTTGTTGCTGTTGTTTTGGTTTTTGCCAGTCCTGGGGCTTGACTCTGGGCCTGGGTCCTGGTTCCTGATTTTTTTTGCTTAAGGCTTGCATTCTACCAGTCAAACCATAGATCTACTTCTGACTTCTTTGGTGGTTTGTTGGAGAAAAGAGTCTCATGAACTTTTTTGCCTTGACTGGCTTTGAACTTCTATCCTCAGATCTTAGTCTCTTTAATAACTAGGATTACAGTTGTGGGCCAGCAGCTCGTGACTGCTTTTACACTCTTATCTCCAATTAACCAGCAAAAGGCTAGAAATAGAGATGAGCTTGATACCACCACTTCGCCATGTGCTAGCTACTCAACTACGGTATTATATCCTGAGTACAAACCTCGGTGCTAGTCCCAAAAAATCAATAACTTGGCTGTACATCACCTTATTAATAACAATACAAAATACAAATAATTGATAACAGACTAGATAAGAAAAATAGGGGCACCGTCTTTGACCCAAATTACATAGAAATGAGTCACGGTTTGACAGAAGGTATTGAAAAAGTGTCCAATCACTGGTCTTACTGACTACATTTTATTTTGACTCAACTTTTGGTGTGTTTTTTTTCCTTCTGAATTTCATGAGTCTTATCCCCTAAAATAACTGTAAATCCCAGAAACAACATCCTGATAAGAGAACATCTTAAGACAATGCAACAAAGACCTTTTTGTTATACTCAAAGCCCTACTTGGCCATCCTGAGAGAATATCCAGAGGTATTAGTCAGTCAGTTCAAACTGCCCTGGACTGCAACCATGGAAACCTCCAGTCCTTGTTCTTTCTCTTTCCTGAGGCTGCTGTAAGCACTTGAAGACAGATATTAGTTCATTAGATCTCTGTGCATCTCAATATATTCTCACTATTATAAAGCTCCTTTCTAACCTTCACTCTTGCGTATCTCTTCAGTTGGCCTCGTGCCAGGAGTGGCCCTCACCACTCTACAGTAAAAAAAAAACTCAATAGGTTAAGTGGCTTGCACAAAACAAGGGATTTTTATTTTATAGGCATGGGGTTGAACCCAGGACCTTGTGCAGAACATACCATGCCCAAATAGTAATTTAAATACAGAGAAGCTGGTTCTAGCATCTTTCCTGTGTTAACAGAAATAATACACTGTCTCTTGTTAACCTCATTTTACCTCATTTAATTCTCACAACAACCTTGAACCAGATTGAACTCGACACCTAAGTTGCCAATATTTGATCTTTCTCAATACCAAATTTTAATTCTTTCTGGTTCAACTTACTATGGTGTGCTCTTGGGTTACAAAGAAGAATGTGGGCTCAGAAGGGATAAGGTTATGGAACAGAGGTTGGGAGGGACCTGTGTTTGTGGGGGGAGGTAGATGGGGAATTGACTCTTAGCTCAGCATGCTGATGTCTGAGTTTCTTTGGATAATAGTCTTGGGAGATAATATCTTTGGGAGAATTTTTGGAAGCTACTGCTTCCCACAAACTTCACTAAGAATTAAAGCAGTAAGAAGTCACATATGTTCCGAAGTTGATAAGAAGGTTATTTTAAACGGCCACATTTGAGCTTTACCAGATGCAGAAGCATGTAGCCTTTTCAAAGCTTTCCTTATCTGACTGAATTTTAGGCAGAAAATTCTGGGGGTTTGGGGGCACCATAAATCTTCCATCCGGGGAAGTTCTACTGACCAAAAAAGGAATGAAAGATCATTCCCACCTGAATAAACTTATCTCCCGTTTACTTTCTATGCAAGCTTTCTCTCTCCTTTTCTCCTATTAAGATGGCATAGAATGCCAGGTGTGGTGGCTCATGCCTGTAATCCTACCTACTCAGGAGATCTGAGAATCTTGGTTCAAAGCCAGCCCTGGCAATAAGGACTGAGAGACTCTTATTGCCAATTAACCACTAGAAAACAGGAAGTGGCGATGTGGCTCCAGGGATAGGGCTATAGCCTTGAGCTAAAGAGCTTGGGAACAATACCCATGCCCAGAGGTAGGGCAGTAGCTTTGAGCTGGAGAGCTCAGAGACAGCGCCTAGGCTCAGATGGTATGGAGCCAGGCACCAGTAACTGGTGCCTCTAATCCTAACTACTCAGGATGCTGAGATCTGAGGCTCTCAGTTCCAAGCCAGTCTGGGCTGGAAAGTCCAGGAGACTCTTATCTCCAGTTAACAGCTGTAAGTGGAGCTGTGGCTTAGGTAGTAGAGTGCTAGCCTTGAGCACAAAAGTTCAAAGACAGCACTCAGGCTCTGAGTTTGAGCCCCAGTACAAAAAAAAAAAAAAAAAGACATGAAGCCATTTTTTTCTCTGAACTTTTGTGTACATACATATATGATATAAAAAGCTGCCTTTTCCCTTGCTGATCTGTCTTCAGTTTGCAGTGACCATCCGACATATACATTCCATTGTTATGTAGGAATTATTTAAGACTGCAGTTTTAGAGTTGGGTACAGAGTCTCAAGCCAGCAATCCTATCTACTCAAGGGACTAAGACCTGAGGATTGTGGTTTGAAGCAAACTGGACAGGAAAGTTCATGAGACTTTTGTGCATGCCTGTACAGGTCCTGGAGCTTGAATCAGAGTTTGGCTCCATGAGACTCTTGTCTCCAGTTTAATCACCAAAAAGCAGAAGTGGAGCTGTAGCTCAAGTGTTAGAGCGTAAGATAATCCCTCAGTTCAACTTTCAATACCAGCAGTAAAGAAAGGAAGAAAGAAAGATAAAGAAAGCTCTAAGCATGTTTTTTTTTTGGGGGGGGGGAATCAATTCCCTATGTCCTTCTCTGAGCCCATCCAAGGAATTGGCTGATCCAACTTCTTTGTCCTGGGTCTTGAGATATAGAAGTGACACTAGAGAAGTGCAGGGAAAGGTTGCAAAGGTCCTCTTCCTGCCCGAGAAGCCTGGAGTCACCAGGGACGGGCCTAGAATCTGATTCCGTCAGGTTTGGGGCTCTTTTCCAGAAGGGGGACTCCCTGATAGAGGAGCCAGGGAGCATTTCTCCTAGCTAAAGGGAATTGTCAAATGGTTACATGCTTTGGAGGAGGATGAAGTTTAAGAGGAATTCACCAGGTGTTTTGCCAGTTCAAAACTGCACTGCAGGGCTGGGAGTTTGGCCTAGTGGTAAAGTGCTTGCCTAGCATGCATCAAGACCCAGATTCGATTCCTCAGTACCACCTACATAGAAAAAACTGGAAGTGGTGCTGTGGCTCAAGTGGTAGAGCTCTAGCCTTGATAAAGTCCAAGGACAGTGCTCAGCCCCTGAGTTCAAGCCCCAGGACTGGCAAAAGGAAAAAAGACAAAAAGTTTGTCTTTCTAAAAATTTCATATTTTCTAAGAAAACCTATAATTATTCTTTCCCCCGCTCTCCATTTTTCCTACTTAGTTATAGGAACCCCAAATTTTAACCACCCCGTTTTTACCAAAGGGAAATCTAAATACATTCCCTTGTTTGCTAGCTCATAGTTGACTTAAAAATTGCTAGTTTGGGGCCGGGAGTTTGACCTAGTGGTAGAGTGCTTGCCTAGCATGCACGAATATCCGGGTTCGATTCCTCGGTACCACATACATAGAAAAAAGCCGGAAGTGGTGCTGAGGCTCAAGTGATAGAGTTTAACCTTGAGAAAGACCAAGGACAGTGCTCAGACCCTGAGCTCAAGCCCAAGACTGGCAAAAAAAAAAAAATTGCTTGTTTTAGGGGAAATAAGAGGAGGGGAGGGGATGGGGGAGGGAAATGGAGACAAAAACATGAGAAGGGGTATAAATGTTTGTGAAGTAATGTACCTTCTATATGGCGAATATCACTGTAACCCTTCTATTAATTACAGTAAAAAAGAAAAAATGCAGTACAACAGCTATTTATACAACATATGTATTCCCTTAAGTATGATAAGCAAGTGAAAGATGATTTAAAGTCTGTTGGCTCATGTAAAGGCAAATCTATCAGAACAACAGATTTCTCAAAGGAAGCTCTAAATTCAAGAGTGAATGGACTAATGAATTCTAAGTACTAAAAGAAAACACTTGCTCCTATAATGACCACATCCAGCCTACATGGAGAGCCAAGTATATGGTGTAAAAGTCCTTGAAGCAGATAGCCCCTCAGAGTTGATGTGTACTGACGCCCAAGTGTTGGGCTTGGCTTTTTCTATTGAATTCAGCCATGCTGCCAATACTGTCTCCTAATATTAAGTTGATTCTTCTGAGCTTCACAGATATATGGAGGAAATCACAAATAAAGATAACCTTGTCTTTTCCATTCCCCATTGTTTTTTTAGGTAACTCAGTGATAAATCAGAAATTTCAAGGAGGGGGAAGGAAAATGGGGACCATGACGTGAGAAAGGGTATCAATGTTCATGAAGTAATGCACCTTCTACCTGGTGAATAGAAGGTAACCCTTCTATTAAATTACAATAAAAATATATGAAAAAAAAAAGAAATTTCAAGGAGTCAAGCCTTAGGTTGCCTTTGAGTTACCAAGACTTCACAGTTAATTCATAAGCATATGCCGAGCCCTTTTTTGTGCCTCCTAGTGGGGAGTTGATACCTGCTTTCATCTTAATTTTTTAACCCTTAACATGTATGTATATATATATTTATGTTATCATGATTAATGCATTCAATTAGCTCATATTTCTTGATGTTTATTTATGTCTTTGTTCACTATATAAAATATATATTGTATCTTGGCAAATATTAAACTTGGCATACAAAGAACAAAAAAATTGCTAGTTTTAGAGGTCATAAGCAAGGTAATACCCGACTTGTTTTCTACTAGCTTTGCTCTAGATAATTCCTCTGCAATATGGGTCAGTATAACAGTTGCTTAGGATGCTTTTCAGGGACTCAAGGTCATGCCTGAAAACATTGACTCCCTACTTGGGCCTGCAGAGGTCCTAAGGAGAACTGGCAGGGCATGAAAGCACTCCTGTCTCTATTCGTGTTGGCACCTTGGAAAATAGGGTACGCGTCAGTCCTTCATATTCCATCTTTGGATACAGAGAAAGATTGGGCCAAGAAGGGAGAGGCAAGTCCTTCACTGGGTGTTTGCACATTCTCTTCCCTTGGAATATAAAAAATAAGAAGGCATTGCCCATCTGGTGGGTGATTTGCCTTGGGTCACAGTCTGCTTAGCGCTACGCCCTATCCTTCCTGGAGCCCCAAGAGATTGTGTTCTACAGCAAGAAACAGAGAGCCACATTTTGAGAGGTCAAATTGGAAGTCTTAATTGGAGAGCCAGCCTCTGCAGGTGGACTACTACCTCAAAGACCTGCAGCTCAGCACTGAGCCGGAACCAAGCAAGCTTTTCTTTTCTTTCTTTTTTGTCAGTTGTGGGACTTGAACTCTGAGCCTGGGCACTGTCCCTGAGCTCTTCAATAGCTCAAGGCTATTGCTCTAGCACTTGAGCCACAGTGTCACTTCTGGTTTTCTCATGGTTAATTGGAGATAAGAGTCTCACAGGTGGACTTTCATGCCTGGACTTTTGTGCCTAGGCTGGCTTTGAAGCTCAATCCTCAGATCTCAGCCTCCTAAGTAGCTAGGATTACAGGTGTGAGCCACTCCATCTAGCTTAAAGCAAGCTTTTAAAGACAAAAACCACACGCTTGGGGTAGTGAGTAAGCCTTAACGAAAGTGTTACATGTAAACCAAGCAAGCTACATGAGGAAATTTATTCCTAATAGAAGTGTAATACATAGGCAGAGCAGACTATCCGGGGGAACAATAATGGGCAATCAGCACCCCAATTATCTTGAGGAAGCATAAGCTTCCTAGAGCCCAACAACTCATTACATATTTGCAATCCAAATCCAAGAACCTCTTTATCAAGATGCCAAGATGGCATTATTTAGATACGGTATCTTTATTTCAATTGTAAGTGACTGATGCAGAGACACAAGCTTTTCTCCTGTTTTTAGTTAATTCATGGACCCAAGTAAGTGGAAATGGAGTTTTTCCAGGTTCAAACTCCAAGAATCTCATATTTCATATTCAGTCCTTTTCAAGGGTACAGATATTTGCCTTAGGTTTAACAAGTAGAATTGAGGGCAAGGAGTAAGAAAGATAAGCAGAGTTAAGTCAGTCACAAGTTGCTGGTGTGTTCAGAGGTGGCTTCTGGTGGCCTGAGAGTCCATTGTCTCAGAATTGCTCAGGCTAGGGCTCTATAGAATAAGAATCACTGTTGTCTGGCAGGTAGTGAGATCTCTAGCACACCACATCTTGGATTCTGCAATAGCTCTGTTGTAACAGGTTGTCAGACTTCACTGTCTTAAAGTTTACTCTTAGCTTCTATAACTCCATTTTGTTCTTGTGACTCCATCTTAAAGGACTGCACCCTTACCTGTGAGACTAGTTCCCTGTAGTTCGATATTTAAAGATAAATGTAGTCCTTGTTCCTTTTCTGTTTCTAGGTAACAATCATAATAACAGGTTATAGAAACCATAGTAATGGGTTATAGAAACATCATGAAAACGGGTCATGTTGCCCTCATTCATGCTTGCTTACAGCATTGTTTTAGCTTCTGTAAAGCACTCTCAGCTTACACCTGCAGGAAACAACCGTTAAGGAATTTCTGCCCCTGTGCAAATAAGGCAGTTGTGGAGGAAGGGGTTTGAGGGGGAGGCTTCTACTTTAAAAGAGGCCACAAGGCCAATTTTGACACTATGCTTTTTGGTCACCCAACTGCCCAGTGTAGTCCTGGCCAGGAATAACAACTTTCTACTGGCTTTACTCTGGGTCTCTGTGGTCTCTCTTGGTGGTCTTCCTCACAGCACTGTAATGACAGAACCAAAGGGCTATGGAGAAAGGAGAATGGTGCAACATGGGATATCTAGCCTTTGTTTCTCCTGATCCTACTTAATCCATAAGCCCAAGTAAAGAGTCCATGTTTCTCAGAATGAAAAAGCAGTCTTTAAGTATCAGTGCTTTTCAACAAAAGCACTCTTCAAGGTCATCTTAAAAAGCCACAGGAATTATTATGAAAAGAGGGCATTGGTGCCTCACGTCTGTAATCCTAACTACTCCAGAGGCTGAGATTTGAGGCTCGAAGTTTGAAGCCAGGCTGGGCAGAAAAGTCCGTGAGACTCTTATCTCTAATTAACCACCAGAAAGCTAGAAGTGGCACTGTAGCTCAAGTGGTAGAGTGCTAGCTTTGAGTGAAAGATCTCAGGGAAGTAAGGGTTGTTGAAAGGAGACCACTAGAGTTAAGGCAGAAGAGTGGAGAACCAGACCACCCTGGGCTACACTGTAGGGCAGAGTGTAGCAGTCTGACTTAGTTGCCAGGTGCGATATTAGTTATGGCTAGAGGAAGTGTGGCTAAATAAATGAAGAATTTGCCTGAGAGCCTGGGGTCTTTTCACTGACTCACAGCCAGATGATTGACAGTTAATTGGTGATTAAGGGTTTCAGTCTCTGGGGCCTGCAAAAAGAATTGCAGGGTCGGGGGGGGGGGGCACAAAAGGAATTAGGGGAGGTGCTCAAACCAATTTTTCAAGGGGAGAAATTCCTGTAGATCACACATCTTTTCCCCCCCAAAATGATTGTACAGAAATAAAGGCTTAAAGAATGAATGTTTGTTTAATGGTAGTGTGCTTGTCTGACATGTCCAAAGACCTAGGTTTGATTCCTCAGTACCACATACATAGAAAAAGCCAGAAAAGGTGCTGTGGCTCAAGTGGTAGAGCTTTAGTCTTGAGAAAGCCCAAGGACAGTACTCATACACTGAGTTCAAGCCCCTAGACTGCCCCCCCTCCCAAAAAAAGAGTGAATGCTTGAGTGATCAGATAGTACTCTTAGGGAAAAAATAAGAGGGAGGAATTCATAGCCTTCTAGAGGAGTTTTGCCATAAAGAAGATATTAAGAATTCAGATTTTCAAGTGAGTAAACTCAGGAAAGAGAAAAAGGAATTGATTATTGTCTGAGTGAGGGCAGAACTGACAGAAGCACAAGAACAAAGAAAACCTGAACATGTGACCATTGCATTGGCAGAAATTCTAGTCTAATTTTTGGATCACTGAGACTGTCATCAGTTTGTTCTGTAGCCGTATTCGATTGCAATAAAAAAAAGAGCCCTTTTGCCTTTATGTAATCTTTTGGTAGAAGAAAACTTGAGAACACAGGAGATACCCCAAGAGAGTGTCCCAACTCGGGAAAGACTGATTGGATCCCATCGGTGTGAAGAGTTCAGTGAGGATGTAGGGGAGACATAGAGGAGGAGGCAGAGGCAATGGATGAAAGGTGTCTCAGTCCACTCAAATTCTCGATTTAGGCATCCTCAAAATGCCTAAACAGACAGAGGGTTCATAGATGGGAGTCACTCACCAAATGTAGACAGGAGATGGTGTGGTGGATGTGTGGGCAGCTGTGGTAGTGGTGGGAGGTCCAACATGGAGTTCCTTCAGCAGTTTGGGTCCTAGGAGGGGGGCAGGCAGGAGGAAGATTGACCCTGACAAAGAGAAGGAGAAGGTATCCAGGGAACCCCAATACCAACCCCCTCCAGGGTTTTGGCACCAAATGTAAGGGTTGGTGAAAGGAGACTGCCACCTGGTAAGCAGAAGAGAGTTTATTTGGAAAACCAAACCACCCCAGGCTACACATTAGGGCTAGGTGTAACTGTATGGCCTATGCAAAAAGGAGACGTGGCTGCATTAAAGGAAGAGTTGCCTCAGAACCTGGGCTCCTTTCACTGACTTACAGTCTGGCAATTGACAGCTGCTTACAGGTTTCAGGCAGGTGATTTCTGGCAAGGCTATGTGCTGTCTTTCATGAGGGAGGAGGGAGAAGGGGACATGGACACACACACACACACACAGATCTCCCTCCACCTCCACCTCCCCTCTCTCTCTCTCTCTATGTGTGTGTGTGTGTGTGTGTGTGTGTGTATGTATGTATGTATGTATGTATGAAGAGGCATGTAGGCATTGCACCTCTGTGTTTCTCTCTTAAGAGTATCCTCTTGCTGGGCTCCAGTTGACTCATGCCTATAATCCTAACTACTCAGGAGGCTGAGATTTGAGGATTATGATTTGAAGCCTGTCCCAGCAGAAAAGTTTCCATGAGACTCTTATTTCCAATTAACCACTCAAAAACTGGAAGTGGCACTGTAGCTCAAGAGGCTTGTGCTCAGAGGTAGAGCACTAGCTCTGAGAAAAAGAGTTCAAGGAATGCACCCAGGCCCTGAGCTCAAGCCCCATGACTGGCCAAAAAATACAAGTATACTATTTTGGTCTCATTGTGTGTGAATATCTAGAATCCTGTATAATTTATCATGTCCCAGTGTATTTTAGACCTAATTTCCACATAGCAGAGAAAGCATGTGCTGTTTGTCTCTCTGAGCTTGGTTTACTTCATTTTCCTGCAAATGACAGTCTTTTATTATTTCTAATGTCAAATTCCATTGTGTATAAGCACCACACGTGTTGGATTCACTTATCCTCTGTGAGGCATTTGGGCTGCTTTCATACTTAGATTCTTGTGAATAATGTAGAAACAAACGTAGCTGTATAGGTGTCTTTATCACATCCTTACTCCTGATGCTCAGGGTAGATGCCTCAGAGTGGTATGTCTGGATCATATGGAAGGTCTGTGTTTAGTTTAGTTTTTTTTTTCTTTTTTTTTTTGGCAAGTCCTGGCCTTGGGCTCAGGTCCTGAGCACTGCCCTTGGACTTTCTCAAGGCCAGAGCTCTACCACTTGAGCCACAGCACCACTCCTGGCTTTTTTCTATGTATGTGGTACTGTGGAATGGAACCCTGGTCTTCGTGTATCCTACACAAGCACTCTACCACTAGGCCAAACTCCCGGCCCTATGTTTGATTGTATGTAACCCACTCTCCCAACCTCACCCAGCTCAGACCCCAATTGGGAAGCAGGAAATGCTCCTCCCCCACCCAACGTATTCTGTTTTGCTAAAAAGGAATCCTTGCTAAAACTTCCACCTGAAAGACCCGTGGAGACCCGCACCCAAGGACGCACACACGGACCACTGGATGCAACAGGCAAGAGGATTTTATTCGGGCATATGCTCGGGCTCCCCAGTCCACTTGACCACGAGATCCGCAAGGTTCGGGTCAGTGTCTGGGCTCGGGCTTCTCAGGTACATGTGACCTCGAGATCCGTGAGGTTCGGGTCAGTGGCTGAGAGCCCCGATCTGTCTCGGGAGTGACTTTTTATACAGTCCTACAGTCCGTTACAACAGAGTCCACGCTTTTACAGCCAATAAGTTTAAAGCATTACAGCAAGGTCTGCACGCAGGCAGCCAATCCTTGTGAAACAAATTATACATTTTGACCAATAATCGCTCAGACAGGGCCCTGTGGGAAATATGTCCTTTGTATGGGGAAGCGACCCTTATCTGAGTTAGCACATGTTGTTTGTGAGGCTACTACCTATTTACCAAGGGGAGAGGATGGGGTAAGTGATCTAATAATATAATTTTCTTAGCAAAGCGTATTTTGCACAGAAGCCAGAAACAGCTTGGTCAGGCACAGAAGTCTGCTCCTTAACAATATGGGCTAGTAGGGTCTTTGTGCTGAGTAGCACATTCCAATGGGCCCGCAGTCCTGGGGAAAATGACCCTTGTCCTGTTATAGAATTAGCTCCTTTCAAGGCCTGGATGGTGCTACTGCCAGCTAGTTGTCAACTACAGATAGCAGAGCAACCAGGACGTTACAGATAACAGAACAAGCAGGACATGGGCTAAGCTTGTAAAAACTACTACCATGGGGAAGGGGTAGAGTCGGGTTTTACACAAGTTCCTGCCCAGTTATGAGAGGTACGGGCATTAGTGAGGCGTGCTTACAAACTATTAAAAAGCGCCCCCATTCTGAAGCAGCAACCGTCTTGTTGTTTATGTAAGCTGTTCAGGGTATAGAGATGAAAAATAACTACCCCCAGACCCAAAATTATTCCCCATCAGTAAGCAGAATAAAAATCTCCAAAGACCCAGAGGCTGCACAAACAGGAACTTCTGAGCCCTAGTCAGCCATTGTTCACACAGGTGTCCATAAGCTCCAGGAACTAACCTATTTTGTGTCAAAATTAGACTACACGTATAGCATTGTATAGTCTTTGTTTCCCAAACCATAAAACTACTCTCTGACAGTTGAATGGGACCCGGCGCGTCTGAGAACTTCCCGTTGGTTTCCACCAGCCTGGGAAGCTCCCCAATCCCCATCTTATCTCATCCGACCACCTGATGGGTGTGAATCTGTGATATTTGCCTTTGAAAAGACTGTGTAAACCCTGACTGTCAGCTTCTCCCCCTCACCTCAGCATCACTGCTTTGAGGTGTGAGTGGACAAGTTCCTTGCAGGCTCCCGTAATTTATGGCCAACTGGCCACAGTTCCTCAGTTAGCAAAAGCATGAGTTAAACTTTAAGATGGTTCTGACCTGGGGTCTCTCACACCTTCTTCTGGTGAGACCCCCTTGAAACAGTTTTCCTGTGGATCTCAGATTTCTGAGATTTACACAGAAACAGGAAAGCTGAGGAACCCCGCGCCCTCCATCTCCTCCTCTCTTCCAGTAACAAGACAAGAAAAACCATGAAGCTATTATAAGGTGAGAATACAAAGAAGCCACATTTTGAATCTTGGAGTCTTTATTAGAGCACCAGTGACTGTGTGGTGGACTCCTCTGTCAAAGACCAGCAGCAGCCAAGAAATGCACTTATCACAATTAGGAAACAGGCCAGAGAGGAAAGAATGAACAAAACCGATACCAACAAGCCAATTCAACTCCAGTGGAAACCTGAATTGGGATGCCTTGGTGATGGGAGAACAGCCTGGAGACAGGACACAGGACATGTTCTTTGAAACATGTGGCATGGCATCCCAGCCTCTGTGCAGGTCCAGGCCTAAATAGGCTCAGGTCAGGTGACGGAGCAGAGTCACCGGAAGCTCCCCAGCCGAGGCATCCACTGGTTGAGTAACTTATCAACCAAGTGCCAACCCCAGTCTCCTGGAATTCTGGCACCCAGATCACCTGGTAGGGAAGGGTGGGGGACTTCACACTTTCCCACCCAAGATACCAGACCTTCTGTTTAGGGAAAATAGGTCTCACCTTCCATCTACTTTAGTATGCTTCTGTAGACTTAGAGAGTACTCTGAGGCTGGAGATTCAAGCCATTCAAGGAGGTTAATCACTGCAGAACCAGAGCACTCTATATGCAAAGGTTTCCTAAGGCTATGACATCTGCATTGCTCTTTAGCAGAGTTTTCCTAGCTCACTTTGAGCTAGGCAGGGGCATTCCATGAATGGCTTCTCTCACTTCCAGGCTTTTCAGCAGAGCATTTCCTCCACCCAGCAGAACTGCCAGAAGTTACTTCAAAGCCAACCTAGGGACTCCTCAGTAACAACAATAAATAGGTATTATTTAAGGTGATTGTAGTCAATAGAAAAGCAGGTAGTCAGGAAATTGTGACCTATAGAAATTGCAGATGGAAAAGATACATCAAAATCCGGCCTGATAAAGAAATGGGGGCAAGGAGTTACAAAACCACGACAAAGGAGGACAAAAGAATGAGGAAGTAAGGGTGGGGTGCTAAGACTCTGTTGCTATAACCCTACTAGAAACAGAATGGAGGCCCATCAGTCAAAAGAACATCTCCAAGGACTCCAATTCTCCCTGTTTGACCCAAGGCCAATAATGAGGAAGATGGGGCCAGATGGCTGAGATGGATTGACGTTCTATTTTCCTGTGGTCTATCTATGTCATGGATTCTTTTTCTCCACCATATTTCTTTTCTACTAAACTTTCCTATTGTTAGGCTGCTGGGGATGATCAGGGCAGCTAAAGTGGCCGCAGAGACTCCTCCCTCTTCCAATACACCTGCACAATGCTGATTGTGCCTGCTCAGTTGCACTTGCATGATGTTGACTGAATCACAGTCCCCACAAGCTAAAATATTTTTTTCCCCTGCCTGTAAAAAACCCCAACTTGCTTAGGTTCCAGTGCAATCTTTCTGGTCCTGACGAGGGGGTTTAACAGGAAGATACTTCCTTTGCCTCCACTTACCCTCATGTCTCTCCTCTTTCTCGAACCCTTACACCTATCACCTTTGTCTGAATTTTGCTCGTATTCTTCTCTTGCTAGACATAATGACTGAGGTCAATTTATCTGTTTGAGAATTAGATAACATATTTTGTGCATTGGCCAGAAATTTTAAAGAATAAGCATGTATTTCTCTGACTCACTGAAAGCTTATGATTGTGTGTCTTTTTCTTTGCGGCTATAATAGATTGCCTAAGACTGAGTAAATTATCAAGAGTAGTCATTTATTTCTCACAGCTCTGGAGGTTAGAAGGCCAAGCCACCAACAGGTTTATTGTCTGACACTGTATCCTTGGGAAAAGAGAAATGCTGTATCTTTACGTGACAGGGAGTGAGTGCTGTGTCTCAGCCTCTTGAGTATTGGCACCACAAATCATTGCCATACCTTGCATGTCAGGTCCTTTCATAATATCACTCCATTGTGTGTGTGTGTGTGGTGTTTGTGTCCTCATAGGATAGGTGACCCATTCCCAAAGAGAAAGAACATCCTACAAAGATACAAAGAGAAATTAAAACAGTCCGTGCTTACTTACCCTAGTTTGTCATCATCAGCACACAAACTGCTTTCCCCTCGTTCTTCTACCAGACGGTCTGCTCTTCCTGAGGTCTGCACATAAAAACATACCATCTTCCCAACGGTCTTCATCTTTTGGTCTTTTGGAGTTGTGATGCTTTTCTCTCATTTCGCCATTTTACAGGATATCAACCACGAATGAGGAAAAGACAGCTCCCACAACCCCATCACTACCCTTCAGATTTGCCATATCTCAGCACAGAGGAAGGGTGCAAATGAACCCTGAATGTCAACATCTGGATCTTCTTTTCAGGAGATCCACACAGAGATAGTTCATTAGGCTAGCCTTGTGCTTGGAAAGGGACTTACCTCTGCTACTTTTGACAGTGACTATCTTTATTTTTGATTTGACTCCCCTGTAACTCTGAAATTGGGCACAAGGGTCTGGAGGCTATAGAAGAGCACAGGATAAGATGATGAAGAGCAGATTTCTGCAGTTTCTCGTGTTGTCTTTGATGACTCAGGCTGCTGTTTTACAGAGCAGCCGCCTGGGGGCAACAGAGTGGCAGAAGAGAAGTGGGGGAGAGGGAGAGTGGGAGAGAGGATGAGAAAGAGCCTCCAGTTTTGCCCAATGATTAGCCAGAGTGGCTCTGAACCTGGCTAGCCCACCTGGGCTTTTTTTTATCAGCCTAGGTGCCAATCTAGCTTTCAGTAGAGTGCTTTTCAGCACCCAGATTAGACAGTGGCCGCTAGAGCCTCCCTCCCAGCCTGCTGTGGCTGCAGAGCACTGCACAGCCACCAGGGGTCACCTCTCACTCAGCTCCCAAATCAGACCTCACACTGGGCTTTAAAACCCGGGGCGCCTCCCACCCCATCCCATGGTGCTACTGTCCCTAGGATCCCACATGTTTTTATGTGCAGGCCTCATTGCACCCTACAGTGCAATGGCCAGCGTCCCCAGACCCCTTGTCTAGTCCCAAAGTCAAGCATTAAGCAAGGGATATCAAAGTGGGGTTGTCAGAGGGACTGTGGGAAGCACAGTTAACCTTGTTGTCTGATCAACTCTGCAACCCTCTTTTGGAGTTAGACCCTTATATCCTGTTTCCACCTCGTTGACTGAACAGTGTCTATTCAAGTTACCTAAATTCTCCTTCAACCGAACCCCACGCTGAACTTCTGTGGGACGTTGCCCAGATGAACAAGAATGCTGTGAAGGCAGCTTGTCCAGATATCTTCCTGCCATCCTCAGTATCTATTGGGGTCTACACACACACACACACACAGACCCCGCCCCATCTCTTGGGGGATGTTGGAGACAAGCTTCAGGAGGAGTCTCCCTTGTTCTTACTTACTTCACTTATTATTTATTTATTGCCACAATCTTACTATGTTGCTTCAGCTGGTTCTTGAATTCTACACTGCTTATACCTGTTCATATACTTGTCTCCATAATCCTTATTTCAGTAAAGTCTGGTCATGACAATGGTCATGGGAATAATCTTTGTTTTGCCCCCTCATTTCCTGAGTGGCAAGAGTGACTAAAAGTCATTACCATGCCCAGATTTTTCTTTTCGTGTGTGTGTGTGTGTGTGTGTGTGTGTGTGTGTGTGTGTGTGTGTGTCAGTGTCTGTACTGAGGCTTGAACTCACAGCCTGGGTATTGTCCCTTATCTTTTTTTCTGCTTAAAGCTGACTTTCTACCTCTTGAACCATAGTTCCACTTTCAGCTTTTTGGTAGTTAATTGAAAATAAGAGTCTTGTGAACTTTCCTGCCTAGGTTTGCTTGGAACATTGATCCTCAGATCTCAGCCTCCAGTGTAGTTAGTATTACAGACACAAGCCTTTGGTACCTGCCTTCTATTCTTCTGAGGTCAGTTCAGGATTATTTGAGAGACAATCTGCATAATGACCTTCTGGCAAGGCCTTGAGTTCAGTTGAGGCTGTCCTGAAGCATTCCACTCCCTTAGCTCCTGCATGACTCCAGCCTGCTTTGGCTGAGACCATAATGTTAGGGTCCAGTCCCCCAGTATTAGGGTCCATGATCAAAGGAAGGAGTCTGACACAAAAGGGGAAGTTAAACAGTTTTATTCCACGCCTAGCATCGAGAATCATATTGACCGGTCAGGGCCGTCTCTAAGATGTGAGTGAGAGAGCGACCCTGCCTAATCTCACAGGCTACCTTTATAGGCCACCAGCCATGTGGTTGGGCTTGGCCATACACAGGTGGCCAATGGAATCTCAACATACTTGAGTGATGGCTGGGGCAACCACTGACACCTTTGCTGTTTGAACTGACCTATCATCTCGGCCGGCTTCTGGTGCACTGCTCTGACAACAAAGGAAAGGGAGGGAGTTTCCTGGCAGGCCAAGGGAGTTGGGAGGGGGAGGAATTCTGATAACTCCACCTGGTTTTTTTTTTTGCCAGTCCTGGGCTTGAGCTCAGGGCCTGAGCACTGTCCTTGGACTTTCTCAAGGCTAGAGCTCTACCACTTGAGCCTCAGCACCACTTCCAGCTTTTTTCTATGTATGTGGTACCGAGGAGTCGAACCCGGGTCTTCATGCATGCTAGACGAGAACTTTAACCACTAGGCCAAGCTCCCGGTCCAACTCCACCTGGTTTAACTGCTCTTGTAATCTGAGCTGTTATCTGGGATTTTACAGCCCCCGCCTTAAGTACTCCTTTGTCATGAACATTGGAAATGCCTATAGGGGATGGATTTGGGGGGAAGTCAAGAAAGGGGTCCCTTCACATAATATGCTGGCCTCAAATATGCTGTGGTGCACGGAGACTGCTGGGCTGAAAGTGAAGGTACAGAGAGAGTTCTCTGCTTGCTCTTTCTTAGCATAATACCAGGAAATGATTTACAAAGACAAAAGGCTTCTTACAGCCTTTTTGTAACCAGGAGGACAAGGTCAATCTCAGAGGACACTTCTGACTCTTCTGGGCCTGGCGGTGGCACCAGAGGAGCCTACAGGAACAAGCTGACTAACCAGCCTGTCATTGATTTACTTTTTCCCAAGCTGCAAGCCCTGGAGAGTCATCCTTCTTGGTCTTTCTAGCAGCTCCAAAAATTTATTGTTATTTGTTGGATCTCCTGTAAAAGCCCTGAAATCTCCTCTTTGAAATATATATTTCTGCATGTTAATCAGTTTTTTACTATAGGCTTCTGTCCCAGCTGAGAACTTAGAAGAGATGAAGAAATTTATTGTCCTCCCCTACAACTGCCACGAAGTCATCAAATCCCATTTCTGGGAGACTGGCTTAACTTATCTTAACTTCTGGGAGTATAGTATACTTGTTTAGAGAGTTCTGGGCCAAATCACCAGTGCTTAGTTCTGGCCAAACACTGGACACCATATGAAAGTGTTATACAGGAACTCATTCAGCAAGATACAGAGATACTCATTTAAAAAAAAAATCAGTTGTGGGGCTTGAACTCAGGGCCTGGGCACTGTCCCAGAGTTCTTTCATTCACAGCTAGGGCTCAGCCACTTTGATTAACTGGAGATAAGAGTCTCATGGGGACTTTTCTGCCTGGACTTATTTAGAACTGTGATTCTCAGATCTCAACCTCCTTAGTAGCTAAGACTATAGGCGTGAGCCATCAATGCCCAGAAGAAGCCACATTTTGAAAGGTTGAATTGGGAAACTTTAGAAAGCCCAAGCCAGGCATGGTAGCTCACGCCTATAATCCTAGCTACCCAGGAGGCTCCAAGTCAGCAGGGCAGAAAAGCCCCTCAGACTCGTTATCTCCAATTAACCACTTGAAAACCAGAGCGAGTGGCGCTGTGGCTCAAGGAGTAGGGTGGTAGTGTTGAGGAGAAGAGTTCAGGGACAACGCCCAGGCCCAGGGGTAGGGTGGTAGCCTTGAGCTGAATTGCTCAGGGGAAGCACCCAGGCCCACAGTTCAAGCTCCAAAGACGACCAAAAGAAAAAATGGGGCTAAACAGCATGGTTCATTTGCAATTCAAAGAATGGCCTATCTCACCTCTAGGATTTTCAGAGCAGGGTGAAAAGCCCCACCACCTAGCAAGATGTCAGAATGCAGTGAGATGTTACTTAAACCCAGTATGTTTATTTCAAAAGAAGAAAGAAGGTGGGTTTTTTTTCCCTCCCTAACGGTAGAGATGGATAAACTTGGCCTAAGGCAAAGTAATTAAGGAAAGTGATTATAATGAGAAACTGAGTTAATGATCACTAATTAGCCAGATGTGTAGTTCATGCCTATAATTCCAGCACTAGAGTGGCATATGCCAGAAGATTGGGAGTTGAAGGCCAGCCTAGGCTATATAGAAGTCCCCATTGTGAAGACAAACAAAAACAATTACGAGTCAGCAAAGCTATTTAAGTTGGTCTTTATATCTGACAAGAGAATAATTCAGGCAAGACTGGAAATGATAGTGAAAGTGATAGAAAGGTTTATTAGGGAAGAAGTGTCAGGTCCTGCCATTCTGTGTCAAATGAAGAGACATCATGAAAGGCAAAGAAAGGAGACCTTCTGGGGCTGTGAGTCTGGCCCAGTGATAACATGCTTGCCTAGCATACATGAAGACCTTGGCTCCATTCCTTGGAACCATATACACAGAAAAGCTGAAAGTGGTGCTGTTGCTAAGTAGTAAGGCGCTAGCCTTGAAAAAAGCCCCAGGACTGGCAAAAAAAAAAAAAAAGATTTTATTTTTTCCTTTTCCTCCTCTTCCTGTTTCCTCTCCTCCTTCTTCTGTAACATGCTTCAAGAAGGCAGCACTTTGGTTCATCTGAGGGTTCACAAAAGTGAGGGTTACATTTAAAAAGAGGAAGAATTAGAGGCTCTGGGGAACGCATGGTTCCAGAGTTTCAGGTATGGCCTGGCTAGTCACTCAAGTCTAGTCCTCCCGGGATCCAGAGAAATTGTTATCACTGTCTTGACTGGAGGGAAGGAATCTGGCTCCAGGGTACAGCCAAATCTTTACTGGTAATTGTTTTTCTTTGGGGATGGGCTGATTCATTAGACTCTGCTCTCCTTAGGGGTAGTTACAGTCCCTTATCATAAGCATAATATCCATCAGTCTGGCCTCTCATTGAACCCCTGGTGATTGCAAAGATATTGTGGACAGAAAAGTTTAAAGCAAAGACAAATACAGAATGGAGGCAGTTGCAGGGCATGTAGGCTCATGCCTGTAATCCTAGCTGCTGGGGAGGCTGAGATCTGAGGATCAAGGTTCACAGCCAGCCCAGGCACAAAAGGACCTACCTGAGACTCTTTATCTCCAATTAACCTCTAGAAAACAGGAAGTGGGGCTTGGCTCTAGGGTAGTCAGCAGCCTTGAGCTGAAGAGCTCAGGGACAGCACCCAGGCCCCATTTAAGCCCCATGACCCACAAAACAAAACAAAGAAAAAAAATGGAGGCAGTAATGTCTGAAAGCATCTATCCCAGAAGACCATGACAACAATCACATATGAAAGGAGGTTTATCAGAGGGGCTGACAAGGCCATCTCCTTCACCAGAGAGGAAGAAAAATTGCACCTGTCCCTATTCAGAGGGACATCCTTATAACATCAGGGCTGGAGGTGGGAGGTATTCTGCTTGCACAACTAGGATTAGGCAGGGAGAAGGAATGCAGACCTATCCTGGAGGAACTGGCTGGATCCCAAGAGGAGGCAGGATGGAGTTCAGGTTCCCATGGATGTGTGATGGAGGGAATGTTAACATCCTTCTCTGCCCCCCACCCCAGCACTTTGTTGCTTAATAAGTACAGTACAGGTACTGTGCTGCGAGTTTAGGCATACATTGTTTCTTCTGGATCTGCTTCCTGCTGTAAAGGGGTGAAGTAGTCACGGGTCCTTGATTTGTTGTTTGCCCGGGTACCATCTGAGAAGTGTTTGAATTTTGTTTTTTTGGTGGGTTGTGGGGCTTGGACTCTAGGCCTGAGCGCTGTCCCTGAGCTCTTCAGCTACTGCCCTACCCCTTGAGCCACAGCCCCACTTCCCATTTTCTAGTGGTTGATTGGAGAGAAGAGTCTCAGGGACTGTGTGCCTCAGATCTCAGCCTCCTGAGTAGCTAGGATTACAGGCGTGAGCCACTGTGCCCAGCTCCATGAAAATATTTTGTAGTTTTCGGAAATTCAAGGCACAATTATTAAAAGGCAAAAACTGGCTGCTAGCAGATCCAAGAGAGGCATACGCCAGGGAGTAATTGATTTTCAGAAGCAGCTATTAAAGAACTAAGATTGCCTTCTTCTTTGACTGGGGACATAGCATGAGACCTGACTGCTAGCCTGGGAGAATGGAGGAATTACTGGGGCTGGGGTCTTTAGGGTCCTCGTCTGTGCTGAGCAGGGTAGAGCAGAGTAAGTGAAGCCTGAGGCCTTGTTATCTCATGCTCCTTTCTTTTCTTCCCTTTTCTTTGTTCTCATTTGTAGGACTTTAACTCATTGTCCCTGAGCTATTTTGCTCAAGGCTAGTGCTCTACCACTTTGAGCCACAATGCCACTTCTGGTTTCTGAATAGTTAATTGGAGATAAGAGTCTCACGGATACTTTTCTATCTGAGCTGGCTTTGAGCCATGATCCTCAAATCTTACCTTCTTGAGTAGCTGTGAGATTGTAAAACCTTGAGTTCATGTGCTTGGGCAGACACACACAAAGAAGACTCTCCTTTAACCCCAGAGCAGTCTCTCTGGCCACCTGCCCTTTCCTCATCACAACTTCAGCTCTTTAATTCTGCAAGTTTTCCTTATGATTCTAATTGCAAAGCCCACAATGTAGTCCTATTCTCACAGCACTTTCTGCAGCAGCAGCAGTGAAAACACAGGGATTAGGAGTCAGCCAATAGGGAGGAAGAGAGGGATACTGGTTAAAGCAGCAGGAGGGAAGCACTGCTGAGAAGGCTTCCACCAGGGCCACTGTGCAAGAGACACACATTGAAGTTAAACAGCAAATGAGTTTTCAACAGCTCCTTCATTGCTCCTCTAATTCAGTACTGACATATTGTCTGGGTGTACTTGAATCACCTTCAGGGGTTTGTAAAACAGCCCTGAAGAGATTAAAATGATTTCCCTCCAGTATCCCATGACTTAATGATAGCTCAATAAGAACCAGAAGCGCAAACACTGCCACATAGGAGAAAATAATGATTTCCTCCTGCTAGGAGGTAGATACAGGGCACTATTGACACAGCAGCAAGAAGGAAGGAAGGAAAGTTACTATGGGCTTTTTTACTGATCTCGGGGTCCTCACATGCTCCCCTGTATGAAATGCAGATTCCCAACTGGACATGATGGCACATGCCTGCACTCAGGAAACAGAAGTTCGGATTGTGACTTTGAGACCAGCGTGGACTACAAATAGCAAGTTGCTGATGAAAAAATAAATAAAGAGAAAGGCCCTTGTTTCTTTTTGAGACAACGCTGGGGGTAGTATGGGCTCAGGGTGGGAGGAAACACTACAATGAAGCTAAGACATTTGTCTCATTTTTTTTCTTTTTTTGTCAGTTCTGGGGTTTGAACTCAGGGCCTGGGCACTGTCCCTAAGTTTCTTTTGCTCAAGGCTAGCACCCTACCCCTTGAGCCACAGTGCCTCTCCCAACTTTTTCTTTTTTTGCCAGTTCTGGGGCTTGAACTCGGCCTGAGCACTGCTCTGCATTTTTTATGTATGTGGTACCAAGGAATCAAAACTGGATCTTCATGTATGCTAGGCAAGCACTCCACCAGCAGGCCAAAGTCCTGATCCCTCGTCCCACTTTTTTTGTGTTTATGGCACCAAGGAATCAAACCCAGGGCTTCATGACTGCTAGGAAAGCACTCTACCTTTAAGCCACATTCCTAGCCCAGTTTGCCTAAATTTTAACCTCTAACTGCAATGGATGGATTGAATAGTCTCATATGTACATAGAGCTCAGATACTAGTTTTCTGGTGAGGGGGTAGATTGTTTTTTGTTTTTCATTTTTTGAGACAAGAGTATTGGTAGGAAGTTCAAGCTGGCTTCAAACTTAACAATACTTCTGCCTCAGCCTCCTGAGTGCCCTGAATGCATTTTTATGCGCAATTATCTTCTAAAAAGTGTGAGATGCTTCCTTCAGAAAGGAAAGGAAATGGGTTACATGAGAAATACTTCCCTATGGAAATAAAACACACCTTGATCATTTCTAAGGTCCCTTTTCTGTCTTCTGCTAGCAGGGAAACACTGAAATCATATTTGTAGATATCTCCACAGCTTTGTTTTTTTTGTTGTTGTTCATTGTGTTTTGGGCTTCATTAGTGAAGCAATTTCCCTCATTGTATTTTGAGTTTTATAATTGAAGTAATCTCTAATGGCAGATATTGTCGTATCAATAATTTTTTGAGCAGTTTTCTATTGTGGAGTTTTTTGTTTTTCATCTCCTTAACTCAATAGAAGTGAGCACATGACCATCCTAGGTTAATCTGAAACATGCAGAGGTCATGTTTCTAGTTAGATTTTGTGTTGATCCAAACCGTATATAACAACTCAGATGCCCACATCATTGTTTTCCCACAATTTCAGAACAACCAAGTTTCTAGAAAGATTTGGAGTCTGAGGACACAGAAAACTTCCTAATGGCCCTGATGTCTTTACCCCCTTCCCCTCCCCCTTCCCCCGGTGACTGACAGCCTTAAGTTCTCATTTGTTCTTGCTTTTTATTTTTGTTTGTTTTTTGGCTCAAGGCTGATGCTTTACTACTTGAATCATACCTCTACTTTGGACTTTTTTGCTGGACTTTGAACCCTGGTTCTCAAAAAATCTCAGCCTCCTGATTAGTTAGGATTATAGGCAAGAACCACCAGTGCCCAGCTCCTGCTGTCACTCCTACAGCCCGACTGACTTCTCTATGTTATGAAGGTATTGCATCTTCTGTTGTACCCGAACTCCTGGGACCCTGAAAGAACCACCAGAGGCCAAGGCCAAAGCAAAGGGGCAAGGGTCGTTTATTACGAGTTCGAACCCGGACCTCTACGTACTTGTTGCCAAGTGACGCTGAGAGGTCCCGAGCAAAGATTTTACACAGCTTTTATAATCATGTACAAACAAGTTACAGCTACAGGCTCATGATTGGATAACATTTAGTTTGATATTTAGTTTGATTCATAAGTATACTTCTGATTGTTTTGGGTGTAGGTGATTAACTGTTGGATCCTGGTGACCACTGGACCCTGGAAACAGGCCTGTTACTGGAATTTATGTAATTGTATTCCTGGAATAGATGTTTACCATGACCACTGGGCCCTAAAGTTTTTTTTACTTCCCAGAACAAGGTGGGAGCAGGGTGGGCCTGGAGGGGGGTTTCTTAGCTTGGCCTCCTTCATCTTCAAGCTCACAAAACTGTATACTAAAATTTTACTAAGGATTGGGCTTGGGTTAGGTCATTTTGAGAACTATGCTGGTAAATCATAAGCTGTTCAGTAACTGGGCACTCGTGGTTAGCTGTTCAGGAGGCTGAGATCTGAGGACCATGATTCAAAGCGAACTCCATCCGAAAAGTCCCTGTGAGAGTCTTAGCTCCAATTAACTACCAGAAAACCAGTGGTAGAGCTACCCAACTCAGGAATATCACGTAGGCACCGAGTTCAAGCCCCATGACCAACAAAGGTGGAGGGGGAGGAAGATGGAGAAGGAGGTAGGAAGGGGGAGGGAGAGAGAGAGGGAGAGACAGAGACAGAGTATTTAAGAAAAAGATCTTCAGCATGAGGTAGAAATAACCTGAGATAGACTTTACTCTTTGGACAACTTCTGGACCAAGACAAAAGTCATCTCTGCTGTTGAAGATTCATTGATGAAGTCAGATCAAGTCTCGGTCTTTAGGGACATCCTAAGCTAATGAAAAATGACACCCAGACCGGTCTTTCAGTTCTGAGATGAGAAATGTTCCTTGGTCTTTTACTACCAGCCAATTTATAGCACATGTAAAGCAGAGTTCTACAAAATGTAAGTATTTAATGAGAGGGAATGGCTAATGAAAGACTATTTGTAAATTTGATCTTCTAGGAGGGCTGCGGCAATGTAATAAACTATTGCATAGATTAAAATTCGAAGAAGGCTCAAAAGGACAGAACAATCAGTAGTTGTGTGGTTATAGATTTAATAAGAATGTGGAAAGGAGAAAGATTGAGATAGATGGTGATAATACAAATAACAGCTAACACCAGGTGTTATGTGTGCCTGGCACATAAACAACTTTTTAACAGACTTAAAAGATAATTCATGGCTTAGTGGTAGAGTGCTTGCCTAGCATGCACGATGACCCTGGTTTAATTCCTTGGTACCACATACATAGAAAGAGCCAGAAGTGGTGCTGTGGCTCAAGTGATAGAGCTCTAGCCTTGAGAAAGCACTGGGACAGAGCTTAGGCCCCGAGTTCAAGCCCTGGGACTGGCCAAAATAAACCCAAAAACAAAAGATAATTCATTTGCCAGCACCAGTGATTTATGCCTATAATCCTAGATAGTCTGGAGGCTGAAATCTGAGGACTGTGGTTAAAACCAGCCCAGGGAAATGAGAAGGGACACTGTGGCTCAATGTGGTAGAGCACCTTGAGCAAAAAGAGCTCAGGGACAGCACCCAGGCCTTGAGTTCAAGTCTCATGGCCAACCCCCAAAAATCAGGGTGGGGGAAGATTGGGCTAGTAGTTGAATTCTGTTAAATATTGATAAGAATGTTTATATGAACAATGGGTTGTGGACCAGATATGTTTGCACACACTTAATCCCAGTAAATGTGAGACAAGGCAGGAGAATTATGCGTTTGAGACCACCCTGAGCTGCATAGTGAGACATGATCTAACATTTACTTGTCCTTCAAAGTAAATCTGGCTTTAAAATTGAGTAAAGTATTAGGGCATGGTAGCTCTTACCTGTAATCCTAGCTACTCAGGAAGCTGAGATCTGAGGATCATGGTTCAAAGCCAGCCCTGGCACTAAAGTCCATGAGACTCTTATCTCCAATTAACTACTACTTCCAGTAGTGCTGTGGTTTAAGGAGGAGGGCAATAGCCTTGAGCTGAAGAGCCAGGGACAAGGCCCAGGCCAGTGTTCAAGTCCCACGACCAACAAAAACAACAACAACAACAAAAAACAAGTAAAGTATTTGAGTAGATACTAACTCAAAGAAAATATGTGTATGAGAAAATAAGCACATACAAAAATGTTCAGCATAGTTATTAGAGAAATGCAAATTAAAAACAATGAGCAACTTCTCCACACATCTATTAAAATGGCTCTCAAAAAAATTCAAGTTCTGGCGAGAGAACAAAGCAACTGGAATGCTCCTACATGGAATGTGTAGGAATGCAAACACATACAGCCTCTTTGGAAGACAGTTTGGCAATTTCATATAAAGTTAAACATTTACCATACAGCCCAGAAATCCCACTCCTAGGTATTTACCCAAGAGAAATAAAAATCTATGTTTATAGCAACTTTATTTATAATTGCCCCAAACTGGAAACAACCCAGATGTCCCTCAACTACAGCATAAATAATGTATGATACATTCAGACAGTAAAATGCTACTTGGCAATAAAACAGAATGAACTATCGATGTACAGAACATGAATGGATCTCTGTTTTCTTATGCTAAGTGAAAGAAACTAGACTCAAACTACACACTTTGTATTTCCAGTCATATGATATTTGGGTAAACATAAAACAATAGCAATAGAAAATAGATCAGAGATTGTATGAGACATCATTGGAAGAAAGATTGACGACAAAAGGACATAGGAAGAGAGAGAGAGAGAGGAAAGAGAGAGAGAGAGAGAGAGAGAGAGAGAGAGAGAGAGAGAGAGAGAGAGAGAGAGAGTGTGTGTGTGTGTGTGTGTGTGTGTGTGTTGATAATGGAGCTTGAACTTAGTCTTCTCACTCTCAGCTAGCTTTTTTTGGCCAACGCTGACACTTGAACCATACTACACATCTCCTTCAACTCAGGGCCTACGCTTTGGCCCTGAGCCCTCTGTACTAAAGGCTAGGTGCTCTACCACCTGAGCCACAGCGCCACTTTTGGCTTTTCTGTTTATATGGTACTGAGGAATCAAACCCAGGGCTTTGTGCAGGTAGGAAAGCACTATACCACTAAGCCCCATCCCCAGCAAATAAGAGTCTCTTGAACTTTCCTGCTTTGGCTGGCTTTGAACTTCAGTCCTCAGATCTCAACCTCCTACATGGCTAGGATTACAGATGTGAGACACCACCACCCATCCACATAGAAAAAAAAAATTTGTGGCTGGTGATGAACCCAAAAGACAAACTCAACTCTCCCCAAGGGAATTGGGATAGTAGTAAATTCTGTTAAATATTAAGAATGTTAATATTGGGGCCTAGAGTTTGGCCTAGTAGTAAGAGTGCTTGTTTAGCATGCATGAAGACCTTGGTTTGATTCCTTGGTACCACATATATAGAAAAAAGCCAGAAATAATGCTGTGGCTCAAGTGGTACAGCTCTGGCCTTGAGAAAGCCCAAGGACAGTGGTCAGGCCCCTAGTTCAAGGCCTAGGACTGGCAAAAAAAAAAAAAGAATGTTAATATTAACAATAAGTTTTGAGACAGATATATTTGCATACACACACATATAACACTTGGGAGGCTGAGGCAGGAGAATTATGAATTTGAGACCAGCCTGGGCTGCATAGTGCCACACTAACATTGACTTGTCCTTCAGGTATGAGGACTGGCAGATTTGACCATCTGTCAATTAGACAGTCATCCTGCCTATGTCAAGCACATCCATGTACACCTAGGGCAGTAGGATGGGGTCAGCCTTTCATATTCTAGCTTTAGAAACATAAAAACATTGAGCTGACAAAGGAGCATACTCTCAATGGTTTCCCTCATTTGTCATAATCAGTAGAAACCTTGGGCTCTCCTAGCAAAGATTTACAATACAGCAAAACCTAGATACTTAAGGCCATATAGTATGATGCTAAATGAAAGGACCTCCAGGATATAGAAACAAAAGCCATATAATGAGTGATTGTTGTCCTTAATGTACTATGTTATCTCTCATTTCTTTTGCTGTCCCTTGGTTATCTCATATTGTTACAGTATTTCACCTTGTTATCTGATATATTGTATATATGCATATTTGGTTATTTGAAATCACATAGGGAAGGTGGGAAAACAAGATGAGGGGCTGGGGTGGGGGGAGGGAAATGGGGACCAAGACATGAGAAAGGGTATCAATGTTTGTGAAGTAATGCACCTTCTATCTGGTGAATATAATGTAACCCTTCTATTAATTACAATAAAAATATATGAAAAAAAAAACAAAACAAAACATTTTGCTGAGAGGAGAAAGGCAAGTTCTTCAATCATGGCACCTGAGCTGCTTTGAACAGTGAAGGCCTCGAGGAAGTGATACTCCAGCTGCAAGGAACATTGCCATGCAACCATGCCAAGTGCTCAACCCACAGTTCGGCCAGAAAAAGGCATGCAACTAGTGCAAACACAACCCTTCATTTATATGAAGGACTGCGAGGATTGGTTCAAGTATTACCTTTCGTTTGCATGAGATGTACCAGGATTAGTGTAAACACAAATGTTCTGCATGAAGGCATCCAGTGATAGGTGGAGACACCCTGGCCACACCCCTGTACTGGCTATATTATCAGGCTGTTCAGTTCGCTTTGTGAGGTAGCCAATAGAGACGCTCTGTGCTATCCCCTGCTGTTGCCATGTTAGGCCCAATAAAAGGCTTCTCTTCACTGATCTTTTCTTGCCTACTTTTGATCTTTATCAGTAGTGAAATGAGTTGATAACATACACACACACACAGAGGACAGTGGAACTAGCAGAGTGGTAGTAGCAGGAAAGGCAGCCCCAGCAATGTCACTTTCCTCAGTGACTGCAATAACCACAGCTGCAATGCGAGAACGGCGGAGGAGTTCCAGAGAGCAGCCAGGGCAGCAGTGATGAGAAACAGGGGCAGTGTAGGCAAGGACTGTGAAGACAATGTGGGCCCTGGTTGCTAGAAAGAGTCCAGAAAAATGCCAGATCTTAAGGGCTAAGGCTCTCAGACACCCTAAGCCCAAAAGCTTGTTGCATGAAGGACCGAGGACCTCTAGGCCTGAGAGCATATGATACTCGTTGCTCTAAGATGAAGGGTTCCAGCACCCTGAGGCTTGTACTAGAGCGGTAGCAGAAGATGTAGCCAATGGCTGCTTACTGCTGTCTGCTGCCACAGCTCTGCTGCCAAAAGCTGAGGATTACAAAAGCTGCCAAGTTCCAGGACTGCTGGTGGTTAAATCCCAGAGCAAATGTCTCCAACATCAGTGCCTACAGCCATGAGTCTCTGGATTCTAAAGTCTGGAGCAAAAAGCTCAGGGCTTGGCGCTGTAAACCACTGAGTGGACCACATCAGCCCTAGGTTTAAGGCAGTCAAAGACCTAGGATTGCCAGCATTGAAAAAACCACAAAAGGTGAAGACCATACGCATGGGCACAGCTATGTTCTACAAAACTTTATATGAGCAGGTTGTGAGCCAGGTTTGGTCTATGGACTTTAGTTTGGGAAACCCTGTCTTAAGTTACATTGTTTCTCTGATTGGTTGTCTCTGTAAACTCTATGATTCAAGAAAAAGTATTGACACATTTTTTAAGGGAGGGAGGGGGGAGCAGCTTGAACAGGCACTGTCCCTGAGCTCTTCAATTCAAAGCTTTCAAAGCTACTGCCCTACCCCTGGGCCTGGCCCTTGTCCTTGAACTCTTCAGCTTAAGGCAACCATTGAGGCCACTTGTGGTTATCTAGTGGTTAACTGGAGATAAGAGTATCTCGAACTTTAGTGTTCAGGCTACTTTGAACCGGATCCTCATATCTCAGCTTCCTAAGTAGCTAGGATTACAGGCATGAGCCACTGCACTCGGCTAGTATTGACACTTTTTGTAGAAGAAAACTGCCTTACTCAGGTACTTTTAGATCTATCCTTTTAAAATTTGGTCCTGTCAGATTAGTGGCCCATAGAAGCCAAGGACTACATTTTGCTTCTCCTCCTGTTCGTTATGAGATTACCTAGCACCATACAGGATATATGATAATCTTACCAGATACTTGCTAAAATGAATGGAGTTGAACTAGACTATCACAAGAATTTGGTACAGAATATAACTTGAGGCACTGAGAGTTAAGTCTGTTTGTCTAGAGCAAGAATTGGGACCCTAACTGGGTATCAATGGCTCACACCAGAAATCCCAGCTACTGAGAAGGCAGAGTTCTGAGGATCATGGTTCAAAGTCAGCCCAGGCAGAAAAGTCTATGAGACTCACAAATCCCTAGCAAAAAGCTAGGGATTAACTAGCAAAAGCTGAGAGGAAAAAGCCAAGTAAGGCAGAGAGGCCCTGAGTTCAATCCCCAATACACACACACACACACACACACACACACACACACACACACACACACACACACGAGATTAAGTTTTTCTGTGGAAGTATCATTTAACCATTATTTACTTGTTTTTGAGTTGCTATTAACAGTAGTGTTACAACAAATGGCCTTGCATAGAAACTGTTGCAAGCACACATATAAGAATAAATCTTTGGAAGTGAAGTTGCTGGCTAAAGGGTGTGAGAACTTTAATTTTGGAAAGATTTTGAGGTTCTTCGTTTGTGGGCAGATAAAGAGCTATACAAATACAAGACCCAAGAGAATTTCTCTGCTATTAGGTGGAAAAAACCTACACAAACTTAACTTCAGAAGGCAGTTTGGATTCCTCCACAATAGGCTTTCCACAAATATGTGGCATTTTCTGAGAGGCAGAGTGCCAAGAAAAGTGTAAATGCTCTGTCTGTGAGCTAAAGAGGAGCCCATCAAAACCCCTCCAACTCTGATGGTAGCCTCCACCCAACCCAGCCTCCTGCCCCCAGCCTTCCATTTTCCCACCCCCGTCTCTCTGGGCTTCATTTCCTTGCCCTTCCTTTGGATCCTTGGCATGCTATCTCAACTATGTGTCAAATCTCCAACTTACAGCATTTTCCCATCCACTGTGTCTGCCTGATGCTCCCCAAACTGTGGATCTGCTGCTGATTCTGCTAGGTTACCGAGCACGGATGGAGCAATTCAACTCTTGAAAGATCACAGTCCCAAGTCACAGACTCATTGCTCTCTTTCTAGTCATCAGGTTCCCAGGGGTCTCTTCACCTTGTGCCTCAGCGTCTGCTGCCCTGGTCCTAGAAAGCTCATCTCCACAGGGACCATGTCTGGCATCCTCTTCCTCTGTGTCTTCAACTTCTTCCTCTATGCTCATGCTTCTCAGTTCATAAACATGGCCCCCAATGGGTGTTTAATAGGTCATTTGATAAAATGAGATTTATTTAGATAATTTATAAGCAATAAAATGAAGGTTTAAAAAATATAGATTAATGAGTTTTGACAAGTACATGTTGACACGTAAATTCCATCACATTCAATACCCATAACTTTCCCCTCACCTCTACCCTTTTGTGGTCCCACTGCACACACTTATCATAAGCTCTTACCCTTTACTTTCTTCCCCCCCACACCATGTTTGTGTGTGTGTGTGTGTGTGTGTGTGTGTGTGTGTGTGTCTGTATGCCAGTAGTGAGGCTAGGACCAGTACTTTTGAATTTGTGCTGGTTTATTGTAGATAAGAGTCTTGTGGAAGGCCTGAGAATGTGGCTTAGTGGTGAAGCCCTGGGTTCAATTCCTCAGTACCACATAAATGGAAAAGGCCAGAAGTGGTACTGCAGCTTGAGTGGTAGAATGCTAGGCTTGAGCAAAGAAAGCTCAGGGACAGTGCCCAGGCCCTGAGTTCAAGATCCAGAATTCTCCACTTCTCTGTGCCCAAGTGTGTATGTTTCTGTTTTACCATCAATGTCTTAATTTCTTAAACTACTTCCAATTATTAAAATAATATGTATTTGTTTAAAACGTTCAAACATCATGCTATTTAGTATATACTAGGTGGAAAAATGAAGTGTGTAACTTGTGGGTAGGAAAAAACTGGGGGAAATTAAAGGAACGGTCACCATTTTCCAGAAAATGGTAACTCCTCCATATAACACCTAATAACAGTAAAACTGTATTTTAAAAAAGCATTCAAACAATGCTGGCACACACAGAAAAAAAAAAATGCAGAGTGCAGGAGCAAGAACGTGTGCGTGTGTGTGTGTGTGTGTGTGTGTGTGTGTGTTGGTCCTGAGTTGTGTTTTGTGTGTCGGGGTCTGTGCCATTAATCTATCTGTATTTTCTTTTTGGTTCTATGTCTAGCACCAGCTGAGTTCCTGGCGTACTATATAACCAAGGCACTGAATTCCAGTCTCACTAGGCCTGGCTCAGAGCCCTCCCCCAGTGGAGAAGCATCTTCCTAACCCTTGACCTTTACCTCCTGCTGGCTTGGCTGGCATGTTAGCTCCTGCAGAGACAGCTCCTGTACTTCAGGTCCTCCTGGAAATGTGGCCTCAGAAATGCCCACTAGGAGGGGTCACAGCCTCTTTACTCAGAGCCCTGCTCAGAGCCCTGGGCTCTCCTAAGGCACCCCAAGTGAAGGAGACAGCTCCTCTCTCCCCCTATGAAGTCCAGGCCCTGGTACCACTGCCCGCCTTGGGAAGCAAGCTTCGGCAGCATGAACATTAAAGTTCTGCAGTGAACAAGACTATTGAGGGAATGTGGAGTCTGTACCACACTAGCATGTCTGGGGAGATAGAGGTGGGAGGTGGAGAGTGAGGCTCTCATCTCCCCTGTCAAGCCCAGAACATAATCTTCCCCAAGCAGCATGAGTGGGTGACTGTCACCAGGCCAGCAGTATGCCTGCTTACTGTGGCCTGCCCTGGAGGTACTTCCAAACATCACCTTACAATTCTGCTCTGTCACTTGAGCCTCTGCCACAGCTTCTTTCCCAGCACCTGAGCATGAAAGCCTCACCTCTGTGTATTGAGGGGAAAGGACATGAGACCCAGGGATAAAGTGATAGGCTAAGGTCTCAGACACTGTGGAATGCAACTACTCCTTGGGGATCCAACCACAACTAGGAAGCTTTTCAGCCTTGCTTCTGTGATTGGTTCTAAGCTCCCCCTTCCTTGGGCCCAGAATGATGAGAAAATTGAAACTTAACAAAACTCTGTATACATCAAGTCCTGTTTTTGTTTCTTTGTTTTGCTAGTCCTGAAGCTTGAACCCAGGAGGGCCTGGGCACTGTCCTTGGGCTTTCTCAAGGCTAGTGCTCTACAACTGGAGCCACAGCACTACATCTGGCTTTTTCTGTGTATGTGGTACCAAGGAATCAAACCCAGGGCTTCATGCATGCTAGGCAAGCACTCTACCACTAAGCTACAGTCCCAGTCCAAGTCCTATTTGAGACACTTGACATACATTCATATATTTTCTAATTCAACAATGCGATGATATATATTCCTTACTTTAGAGACATGAAAACTGAGACCCAGAGAGATTAAGCAATCTGCTCAAGACAACACAGTGAGCTACAGAGTTGAGGTTCAAGCCTGATTCTAAAGTCAGTGTTCTTAATTTCTGTACCATCCTGCCACAACAAATAATGTTATGTTGTATCTGTTCTTAGAGTTTACAGGCAATATTTTCACTAAAGGATAAAAAGACTCTTACTGATTGTGTTCTCTCCCTCTCTCCCTCTCTCTCTCCCTTTCTCCCTCTCTCCCTCTCTCCCTCCCTCCGTCTCCTCCTCTTCCTCCCTCCCTCTCCTCCTCTCCCTCCCCTTCCTCTGTCTCTCTCAGTATCAGTCCTGGAGCTAGAATTCAGGGCCTGGGTACTGTCCCTGGCTATAGCACTCTACTCCTTGAGCCACAGAGCTACTTCCAGACTTTTGGAGGTTAATTGGAGATAATAGTCTCACGAACTTTCCTGTCCAGCCTTGACTTTGAACCACAGTCCTCAGATCTCAGCCTCCTGAGTAGCAAGGATTGCAGGCATGAGCCCACCAGTGCCTGACATGATCGCATTTTTGTGGAGGAGGAAACAAGATTAGACAGGCTGGTAATGTAATGGCAGCCATTCAGCTAGTAAGCAGTCAGGACTAGACCCAGATTGGCCTGCAAGGCCATCAGAAGCAGAAACTTGCTTCCCAGATCACTGTGGAAGCTTCTAGCACTCAAGAACCCACAGGTGAACTATAGCTAATGACTTGACGGGATAGGAAAGGGATTTGGTAAGAGATCAGGAGCTAGAGTCCAACAGAGATTGAAGAACAAGATTTCATACCTTCCCAAGACCAGTGGAGGGGAGAAGGAAAAGGAGAAATGACCTAGGCAGAGGGCCTGGGTGCTGCCTCCAGCTGCTTCTCCCACCACTGAAATCTCAGCTCCCACAGCACCGGCGGACATATCATTGCGGCCCACACCAAGCTGTGCCTTGCTGCAGTCTGTTCAAGCTGTTCTGCTGCCTGGAGTGCCTTCCCTCTCCCACTCCCCTTCAGCTAGCTGCCTCCCACCCATCCACAGAACACAGTGCAGGCAGGGGCCCTCCCCAGGATCCTTCCTGGAGCCCCCACCCTGAGACTTGCAGATACTTCTGCACAGATTGTCCACCTGCACTACTGTTGTCTTCCTTGCAGGGCAGAGCAGCCATGCAAACTATGATGTCTTCCCAAGGCCCACATGTTAAAGACTTGGTACTCTGGGGTGATGGAGGAAACTTTAGGAGGAGACACTTAATGAGAGGTCTTTAGGTTATTGGAAGGCGATTGTGGGACTTCTCTTTCATTGTGTGCTCTATGATATGATACCTAGACATAGTCTCAGACACCAGGACAAATCAGTTCTAGAGTAAAAACCTCCCAAACAAAGCCAAAATAAAACTTAGAAGTTGATTGTCTCAGGGTTGGTTTTGTTTCTTTCTTTTTGGTGCTAATACTAGGGCTTCCCACTCTTGCAGGGCTTTTTTGTTCATGGCTGGCCAGTGACTGCGACTGTGGGGTCAAGTGACACCTCCATTTCTGACTTTTATAGGTGTGTCAGGGTGGGGGTGGTCATAGGGTTTGAACTCAGGGTCTAGGCACTGTCTCAAGGTTAGTGCTGTACCACTTGGGCCACAGTTCCACTTCTGGTCTTTTTGGTGTTAACTGAAGATAAAAGTCTAAAGTACTTTCTTCTTGGGTTGGCTTCAAACCATGATCCTCAGATTTCAGTTTCCTGAGTAGTTAGTGTTATAGGCATGAGTCACTGGAACCTGGCTCTACTTCTGATTTTTTGCTGGTTAACTGGAGATGAGTCTCACAGACTTTTCTCCTGGCTTTCAATCACCATCTTCAGATCTCAGCCACCAGAGTAGCTAGAATTAAAGGCATGAACAACTGACAGCCTCTAAGGTGTATTGTTACAGTGACAGTAAGCTAACAAATCCCATCTTCATAGCCCGTGCCCTGGCATACAGTGCCTTGGCATAGTCTATGTTGGCTAAATGACTGATGATAGAGAGGAAATGAGGTGGTAAAAACATGGTAGAAGGACCAACTTTGTCTGGAATAAAGTACATGAACTCAATATCCCTAATGACATTGCTGCCACCTCTGAAGGCAGAAGTCCCCCATGAGATACCTGACTTAGATTGGTTTCCCCAAACTTTATCTCCTTGTCTTTGCCACATTCTGAGCCCTCAGACCAGGTTGTAGCACCCCCATATGCTTTCATTGCTAGCAGTAAAAGTCTGGTGTGGCCAGAGTGAGGCCTGATATACCTTCTCTGTTTGCTCTTCTAAAGACAAGGTCAAACAACAAAAGGACTCTAGAAAGCTCCTCTCATGCCTCCATCCCAGAGCAGGGACTCTAGCTCACACAACAGACTCTAGATCAGGACAGGACCTCTGAGCTGGTCTCACACTGGGTCTATCATTCAAGACCTAGGGGAAGGTGAAACTCAGTGTGTGGGGAGGGTGTTGGAGCAGGCCAATAAAACAGTCTGGTTACCGTGACCACTTCTTGCTGTGGCCCATAGATCTTCCACTACCTAAGAAACTCCCCAAGAGCACCTCGAAAAACAACCGTAAGGTTCTGTTAAAATTGCATCTGCCTCATGGGCTGGGACTAGCCTCGTGGGAGAGTGCTCACGTAAGATGCATGAAGCTCTGGATTCAATTCCTTGGTACCACATACATAGAAAAAGCTAGAAGGAGTACTGTGGCTCACCTGGCAGAGCTCTAGCCTTGAGCAAAAAGTGTCCAAGGACAGTTTCCAGGCCCTAAATTCAAGCTCCAGGATTGGCAAATATATATAAATTGTATCTGCTCCTTCTTCTTTTTTTTTTTTTTGCTAGTCCTGGAGCTTGCATTCTGGGCACTTGTCCCTGAGCTTCTTTCTCCTCAAGGCTAGCATTCTACCACTTGAGCCACAGCACCATTTCCAGCTTTTTCTGTTTATGTGATACTTAAGAGTGAAACCCTGGGCTTCATGCATGTTAGGCAGGCATTCCACCACTAAGCCCCATTCCCAGCCCCCTGATTCATTCTTCAGTCAGCATAATGGGCATCACATCCTGACAACCTGAGTGTCTGAAGAAATAGAATATTTCATAATGGCACATGTGGAGGAGGCAAGGGCTATGGCTTTTCCTTTTTAGGAAATTCAGTCATCAGAGTTTCCTGCTTGTTTGCTGTGTATGATTAATACTATTATAACAGAAGACATTGTGGGGATGGGCATGTACAATTGAAAAACTTATATAACCATCACCTGCTACTCAAAACTATCCATCATACAGAATCTCTCCCGTGGGGGGACCCTCCACTCATATCAGCCTTATTGTCCTAGACCACTTATGGGAAAATATTTCCATTTTGCTCTTCTTTTAGCTTTAATAAACCTATGCATACACATGTGCATTTTATGCTCTGCCACTTGAGCCACAGTTCCACTTCTGGCTTTTTGGTGGTAAATTGGAGATTGGTTGGGCTGGCTTATAACCATGATCCTCAGATCTCAACCTCCTGAGAGTCACAATTACAGGCATGAGCCACCAGCGTCAGTTTGCATTCTCTCTCTCTATCTCTCTGTCCCTGTCTCTCTGTCTTTCTCTCTCTTTTTCTCTCACATCAGTACTAGGGTTTGAATTGAGAGCCTCATGCTTACTTGCTTGTTTGGCCCATGATTTTAGTTGTTACTTTGAAGATGGAATCTTGGAGAGTTTCTGCCTGGGCTGACTTCCAACTACAATCCTAGCCTCCTGAGTAGTTAGGATTATGGGTGTGAGCCACTCAATTATTTTTTCAAGATGCCAAGAACCCAGAACTATTGTTCCAACAATACTTTTTCTATCTCAATAACTTTATAGGTGTTTATATTTATGTGAATATATACACATATATTTAGATACTAAATAGTTAACCTCATAATATTGCTTATAACAAAATATATAATACCTACCAGCAATGAATTAATATTGAGTAGGAACTTTACTATCTCAGGAAAAATAGTCTGTCTTAATATCCACAAGTCATGCATATGTACCAAACATTCTCACAAGAAGTAAAGCCTAGAGACTATGCAAAAACTTTATGTATAATCCTGTTTCTCAAATGCTCTCTTAATTTCTAAATCTGCATCTTAAATTTGTCAAATTTAAAGCTATTTATAAATTCCTCTCTGGGCCGGGAGTTTGGCCTAGTGGTTAAAGTGCTTGCCTAGCATGCATGAAGACCCAGGTTCGATTCCTCGGTACCATATATAGAAAAAAGCCGGAAGTGGTGCTGAGGCTCAAGTGGTAGAGCTCTAGCCTTGAGAAAGTCCAAGGACAGTGCTCAGGCCCTGAGCTCAAGCCCAGGACTGGCAAAAAAAAAATTCCTCTCAATAGTTTCAGAAATCAAACTCTAGAAAATTAATCATCCTTCAAATGCAAAATGTCAGCCCTCCCTCTTCTTGGAAGCTCATTTGATCCTGAATACTGTTGTTCCTAGGATTTGGTAACTTCTACAATTTCATGAAAAGAAAACCTTATACCAAGCTGACGTAGTGGCTCATGGCTCACACCTGTAATCCTAGCTATTCAGGAGGCTGAGATCTGAGGATCAGGTTCAAAGCCAGCAAGACACTAAAAAATGTGAGACCCTTATCTCCAATTAATCATTAAAAAATGGGAAATGGGGCTGTGGCTCAGTGAGTAAAGCGGTAGTAGCCTTGAGCTGAAGAGCTTAGGGACAGTGCCCAGGCCTGTCTCATTCTTGCTAGACAGATATTTGACCACTTGAGCTACCCCCTCAACTCCTTTTGTTTTTATTTTAATTTGAAAAAGACTCTAAATGCTCTGAATTTGATATTTGATTTCCTTAACACTTTATGTCAGGTAAGGAAATAGGCTATGAAAGGTTGAGCCCTTTGCCTAAGGTCATATGGTAAATAAGGGAAAGGGCAGGGATTTGAACAAGGGACGCTGAAGTTTCCTCTCACCGAGAGATCTCTGGTTCTCCCTACTCTTTGTTTAAAATCAACACTCTGGGTAGCCTGAGGGTGTGAGGAGTGTGGCAAATCAGTGTTAGCACTTTCCGTGTCTTTTTAGATTTAATTAGTCACCTAATTAGCTTCTTGGAGAAATCAGAGTCCCAGTTCTCCTCACGCCCTGCTGAACCACACACTTGGTTTTCCCACCATCAGCATTTCCAAGCGTGGGAAGAACTTGTTGAAATTTCAAGGAATGTGATAGCCTAGGTCAGAACTTACTCTGAGGCACCGCAGATGGCTGAAGCACCCACAGATACAATGAATGGCAGACAGAAAACCTGCCCAAGGATTGCAGCAGGAGGGCTACTCTTTAGTGCTGAGACTCAGGGTCTCTACCAGGCAAGAGCCAGGTGAGAGAAGGAGGGGGTACTAGGCTATTTAAAGTATTTCAAAACCCATGAAAGGAAGCTTAAAATTCCTCCAGATGATAAGAGAACACACATCAACTGCCAGGTAAAGAAGACCCACGAGGTGCCCTCATCTCTTCTGTTCACATATTTTTGGTCAGAGGTTAGCCATTGGTCTCCCTGAGTTTCCAGGAATTGGGGAGTAGAGAAAGAGCAAGAATACTGGCAGAGATTCAATTAGACTATGGAGTGTTTTTCTCTCATGGGACTCAAGACACTAATTGTGGCACCTGGATATCCTCATGCGCCACTCCACTCCTCTTCACATGAGAATTTTACCAGACATGGTGGTACACACCTGTAATCCTAGCATTCAGAAAACTGAGGCAGGATCATAAGTTTGAGACCAACCTGAGCTACATAGCAAATGCAAGTCCAGCCTAGACTACATGGGGAAACACTAACTCAAACAAATAAATAAAATGTAACAATGTTCCCAGGTACTGATGAGGGCCTAGTCACTGACCTGGCTAATTCCATTTTGTTTCAGATTCTATTTTGTTTCTTTTCCTTCCTCCTGAAATTTTCTGAGTCTCTATTTATTTATTTGCCAGTCCTGGGGCTTGAACTCCAGGCCTGGGCATTGTCCTTGGACATTTTGGTACTGAGGAATCGAACTCTGGGCTTCATGAATCCTACTCTACCCCTACACAGTGCTCCCAGCCCTGTGAGTCTTTATTTTAAAGGACAAAGGAAATGATCTCCTAAGCAGTAGAGACCTTCTTGGCACAAAGTCCACATGGATGCTCCTGAGATAATGGGCTGAGGTAATGATGGACCAAATCAAAACATCCTGGACTATTGCCATGAAACACCTAACCCTGGCCTTTCTTTCACTTTTCTACATAATACAAGGCCCTCTGTATTAATTAGATCATTAGACCACTGTCCTTCCCAGTATGGTCATGTTAGGTTTTTTGTTTTGTTTTCTTCTGAGACTGGGTGCTCTACCATCTGAACCACACCTCCAACACCAGTCACACTAGTAATAAAGTTCTTTTTCTGCCTTTACCAAACTCATCTCTGATCAGTATTTCCAGGAAGGTGGCTAAGCATAGTCCGCTGCGACCTGGGGCTTTTGAACTAATTCCAGTAACAGGAGGACAAATCAATCAGAGCCCTCAGCCCTACCTTTAAGTGTGAGGTTTGAATAGAGGAAGGAGAAAAAATGCGGAGCCAGAAGCAAGAAGTCTATCAGTCTTGGTCAAGTTGAAAGTAAGAAAGTAGAGAAGTTGTAGTTTCCATTGCTGTTGTAGTTTATATTCATCAAAAGATATTTATCTGGACAGTTGTTCCTAAAATCCAAGTTGGCTGCTTGAGAAAATGACTTGAAGGGAAAGGAGAGTGATGTAAAATGGAGACAGAGATTCTAAGCTTTATCCTGCTTTTAGTTACCTGTCCAGAATCTGCAGGGAACTTCAGGCCCAAGTAAAGAGTCAGCACTTTCAGCAGAAGCAGACTTTGAGCTCTTCTTCCGATCTCTGTCTCCACCAGAGTCACCAAACATTTTATCTGTTCCAGTCTTTGCTATTTCTCCAGGATCTGATACAGGAGTAATTCAGGAAAGCCAGGTAGAATGGAAAGAATTTGGTCTTCAAGGCTCCAATGAAGTTTTTCTCCTAGAGGATTCTCTAGCCCTTCAGCCTTCACTAACTTCCTTATCTGAGTCATCTATATTTCAAGGTTGGAGGAGCCAGGCTTTTGCCTGTTTTGACATCTAACATGACTTGAAGCTGCTGGTTATGTTACTGATAGTGAAGACTGGAGAAGTCTCAGAGAGAGAGAAGATGCATAAAGACCTCAAGCCAGTGTTTCCAGTTCTCATCACCATCAGAGAAAGAATTCAGAGATGAGACAAAATAAGGAATTGTGAGGAAGCTTTATTATAGGGTGAAAGGACATTCTCCAGGAGGAGTAGGGGCTTCTTGAGTTGCTTCCCTTTCCCAAGGATATTGGATTATAGCTGATGGGCAAACTTTAAAGGACAGGAGGATTGTCTATGAGTTTAAATGGGGAAAAGGCTTGGAATTGCAGGAATTGGTTGTGTATTTACCCCTGTTCTCCCCCCAACCCGTGTGTGTGTGTGTGTGTGTGTGTGTGTGTTTGCCAGTCTTGGGACTTGAACTCAGGGCTGGGCACTATCTCTGAGTTTTTGTGCCCACAGCAAACACTCTACCGCTTAAGCTACAGCTCCACTTCCAGCTTTTGGGTGGTTAATTGGAGACAAGAGTCCCAAGGATCTTCTTACCTAGGCTGGCTCTGAATCATGAACCTCAGATCTCAGCCTCCTGAATAGCTAGGATTACCAGCAAGCCACCTGTACTCAATTCTATTCTGGCCTTCTATGAGGTTTTTGGACCTGTCATGGCATCAGATATATGATAGGTACAACCAGATCTGCAGAGCTAATGATATGGAGATGGTCTTATAATAAAACGAAGGGTAGTTGGTGGTCATCTCAGATGACTATTTTTGAGTAGTCTTTTTTTTTGTCAATTTTGAGTGGTCACATGATATACTGTGGTAATGCAGCTCCAAAGTTGCTGAGAACAAAAGATGCTGTATGGGCTGGCTGCCATGTGAGGGATGGGGGTTCTTCTCAGACAACAGAGACATTCCCTTTCATTCTTTCCCTCTCCCTCTCACCTTCCTTTTTCTTCTATTATATTCTCTTCATTCCTTTCATCTTTTCTCTCTTTTGCTCAGATCTGATAAAGAATAGAGAGTGATAAAGAATTCTGATCAAATCCAATTACCATAAATTGGAGGAAAGAAAAAAGAAGGAAGGAAGGAAGAAAAGAAGTTAAGTCTGCTTGGAGGAAAAAAAAAATGGTCTGAACTAATAGTACTGAACTGGGGGAATTAGCAAGGCTGTTCATTCAGATTCTTCCCTGCACTATAGAACTGATTCTAGTCCCAGGAGAATCTTAGAGGAGTGAAGAGGGCAAAGTAAGAAAAGAAAAAAAAATGGCTTTCTGCTTGAGCTGAAGAGCTCAGGTACAGTACTCAAGCCTAAACACACCTCATGATTGACCAAAAAAAAAAAAAAATGCCTTTCAGGCTAGAAGCATGGCCTAGTGGTAAGAGTGCTTGCCTGGTATGCATGCTAGTATGCATGAAACCCTAAGTTCAATTTCTTGGTATCACATACACAGAAAAAGCCAGAAGTAGTGCTGTGGCTTAAGTGGTAGAGTGCTAGCTAGCCTCGAGAAAGCTCAAGGACAGTGCCCAGGCCCTGAGTTTAAGCCCCAGGACTGGCCAAAAAAAAAAAAAAAAAAGCCTTTCCTGGGTTTAGAGCCTGCTTCCAGGAACAAAGGCAGATGAAGGCGAGAGTGGTCTCCCTGTACAGGGCTTTTCCAGCAGTGCTGAATCTTGAATATAGCTGCTGAGATAGTCCCTGGATGCAGACAGTGACATCAGTCAGCCGTTGCTGAGGAAGTGATTTTTAAATAAAGCAGAAGTTGGAGAGGGAAAGTCAATTAGGATTGAGGAGGTGGCTACTCTATGCAGCCCATTTCTCCCTCAGCTCTAGTGGTTGTTGCTTTGCCCCAGGCTGGGGCAGAAGCTAATTGAAGGCCATTTCTCTTCCTTTGCAAGGAGCAGCATTCATGGAAATAGAATGTGGCCTTGGGCTCTGTAGTTGTACTAAAGTGTCCTTGGGAGTGAATGTGCAACAATTATCCTGCAACCACAGTGCTTCTGGGGTGGGACAAACACAAGATTAGTGGTTGATGCTCAATCACAAGGCTCCCTGACCCGAAGCAGGAGAAAACCATCTTCATCCCTTAAGGCTTGGGCTTAAGACCAAATGGAAGGGAAAGGAGATGGTGGGCTCATTTTTTTGGGGGGAGGGGGTGGCCTGTGGGGGTAGAACTGTTTCTAAAAGTAGTCAGCCTGAAAAGGAAGCAGAGTGGAGTATAAAAACAAACAAAAACCAGGCCAGGATCCACTTCAGAGTTCCGTTAGCAATACTATGACCATTACAAGCCATACTTCTATTAGCTTCCATTTCTGTCTGCTTCTCAGAACAATCATTCAAATAAATTAAAAAGTTCAAAGCAATGGTATTAATCCCTCTACAGAGGTTGAGAAGAGCACCCCGTAGCAAAAGCAAACTCCAACTTCCTGGAGCCCTTGTTCCATTGGGGAAATTCCAGGACAAGAAAATGGCATTGTGAGCCTAAATGTCAGCCCATGTCCTCCACCCATCCACCCCTTAATGATTGGATTGAATGACCCTGAGCTCTTACTCCACAGCTACACTGCCCAGATTTTCTTTGTGTTCCTGGGGTTAGGGATGGGGGCAGCAGAGCTTACAGTTTCACAGTAGAGGAAGGTATAGGAAAGAGGATGGCCCACTGGTAAAAATTAAAATAAAGATTCAATAGAGGCTCTTTGGGTACTGGTGACTCATGTTTATAATCCCTAGCTAGCTACTCAGAAGGCTGAGATCTGAGAATCAGCATTCAAAGCCTGCCTAAATAGACAAATCAACAAGATTAAAAAGGAAAACAAAACAAAAAACACCCTCTGATTACCTGCAAAAAGATGAAAGTGGAGGTGTGGCCCAAATCATACAGTGCCAGCTATGAGCTAGGGAGACAAGTAGAAAGCATAGGAGCTCTGGAGGCAGATGACCTGGCTGGGACTGTGAATTCATCAAGTGTATAGATTGGAGCAAATAGTATGATCTCCAGAGCCTCCATTTCCTCATCTGAAAAATAAAGATAATGGTGTGTATAGCTATTAGATTGTAGAGAGGATTGAGTGAAATTGTGAAAAGTATTCAGAAAAGTCTTTCAAAACATCCAGTGTTGCTCACAGTGTGCTGTTTCATAAAGGAGCAGTTTGTAGATCTTTTCTCCATCCAAATGTATTCACTCACCCTGTTCAATCCACAGAAACTCGGCCTCTTTGTTTGCCTTAAGTTAAAGCAAAAGCTAAAGTCAAAAGGCCCACAGACACAATGGCGGAGCTATTAAAAACTGCTGAGTCAGAAGAAACATGCAAACACAACTGAAAACTGTGATGACTTAGCTGGTTGCCTGTAATTCTAGCCACTCAAGAAGACTTGAGCTCTGAGGATCATGGTTCGAAGCTAACTTGAGCAGACAAATCTAAAAGACTCTTGTCTGACTAGTGAGCAAAATGGGCTGAGATGGAGCTGTGGCCCAAGTAGTTGAATGCCAGCCTTGAATGAGCAACAGCCAGACTCCCAGTAATGACACACAAACCAGCTTTATTGGCCTGTGTTTTGAAGTCCCTAATGCTTATCTGCCACCTCGAGTCCTGCCAACTCACTGATGCTTCTGTTCTCTCCTGAGCAAACCTCAGTTGCCCACTTCTGCCCCATCATCTGCCATGCTCTGGAAAAAGCAATTCAGCCAAGATTGTCTTCATTTCCTTCCTTCCAGATCCTGCCAGCCAGGGTTTTCCTTCTCATCATAAGCATAACAGTATTTTCCTCATCAAAGACCACTACTCCCCAAACAGTGGTTTTGTGCCCTTAGCCCCCAGCTGGTCCCAAATGGCTGGGTTCCACTACTCATTAGGCTTGGCAGGCACCAAGGAGGAAGCGGATGGGGATAGCGATGTGGATGGGGGTCTAGAGCTCTAAGAAACTGTTCAAAAAATAGCAGAGCTCCTGGCAAGCCAAACTCTAGGGCCAGTTCCCCTCACTTCAGGGTTGCAGAATAAACTCCGCCCCACCTCCCAGTGAGTCAGTGAAGCCCAGCCCTGCTTCAGCTTTTGCCTGTCAGTGTTTCCCCTAAAGTAGACTCAGAAAACTTCTTGGTTATCAAATTAACTTAATACAAATTGCTGAGTGCTTGCCTAGCATGCATGAAGCCCTGAGTATCACTCTTCAGTACCACAGGAACAGAAAAGGAAGGAAGTGGTGCTATGACTCAAGTGGTTCAAGGGGTAGGGCGGTAGCCTTGAGCTGAAGAGCTCAAGAACAATGACCAGACCCTGGGGTAGGGCAATAGCCTGGAGCTGAAGAACTCAGGGACAGCACCCAGACCCAGAGTTCAAACCCCACAACCGACAAAAAAATAAAAAAGGAACCTCAGGGACAGTGCCCAGGCCTTTAATTCAAGGTCCAGGACTTGGAAAAGAAAATGCTGATAGTGAAAAATATTTGACCTTTTCCAACAGGTACAGTCTGAGGTCTGCATAGCTTTGAGCAAGAGAATTAGGTTAGTGACCAGTACCTGCAGGTAAGGGGCTGCCTTGGAGACAGGCCCAGAGGGGACCATCTGAGGAAGAGGGCACTCTCCCTCATTCTTAGGGTCTCCACACCCCACATGCTGGATCTGCAGCTGTTTCTGCAGCTAGACTCTTCCTCCAGCATCATCTGTCATCATCAGAAGTGTGGTGAGGGCCAACCACACAGAGAACAGTCTGCCACAGGCTGGAGATGGAGAAAAGGCGTTCCAAAGAGCAACACTTGTGCTGGGCTTTGAAGCACAGATGAGGTTGGATGGGGACAGTTTGGTGTAACAACACACAACAAATAAAACACTTATTTTATGAGTTGTTATCCGCCAGGCCATTTGCTGAGAAATGTTCTCTAAATCATGTCTTGTCTTTCCTGTGTTTTTATTTTTGTGTTCACACTGATGGATAATCTTTATTATCTTGAGGTAGTTGTACAAAAAGGCCATTCAGCATGTTTATTTTCTTTCATATACTTAATACTTCTAACATTTTCTCTGAATTAATTATGTGGGACTCAGTGGCCAGAGGCAGGCCTTTCTGGGGAAGTCTCCTTTAGTGCACCCCTCAGCTGGCCTTCCAGGCCTGTCATGTGTGTGCATTAGCCTTTTCTCTCATCTCCTAAGCCAGGAGGTGATGGCATGCCCAATGGCAGCACTGGGCAACTGTGGAATTCGTGTCCTTCTTCCAGCTCCCTGCAGCCACAGGGCCTCATTTGTGGCTCTTCCTCCCATTGCTCAGGCACTTGACACTCCTGGGACTTTACTGTTGCAATGCTCCCCACAATGTCTGGCCTTCCCTGGATGCTTTTACACAGCTGAGCTTTGCTGGGATTGTGCACTGAGAGGGGTGGCTGCTGCAAGCCCAGCACCAGCTTGGAGGAGGTGGTTCTGGCTGGTGCTTCCACAGGGACTACTAGATCTCATGCCTCTCACTCAGCCCTCCTATACCTGACTGCACATCAGACCTTTAAAGAACACCTGATCCTTTCACTGCCTCCAATTAAGTTAAAATCACTGCTCGGGATTTTGTCCTAACTCCCCAGTGACTGTACTGTGTTGTCAGGGCTTCAGTGTTGCTTGCTTCTGTGGCTTACAGTTCTAGGAGCCACGTGCCATTCCCATGTTGGAGTATTGCTGAGTGGTTCAGAATGCTAGTTCTTGCTCTGCTCTATTCTACCTACATTCCTGGGGCAGTCTTTGCCCCTCTCCATGTTTCTATGTCACGCTACCTATTGGATCACAATACCACTTCCAGTTTTTTTGGTGTTTAATTGAAGATAAGAGTCTTTCCTGCTCAGGCTGGCTTTGAACTGGGATCCTCCGATCTTAACCTCCTGAATAGCTAGGATTATAGGCAGGAGCCACCAGTGCCCAGCTAAAGCTTTGAATTCTTACATAGGCCTATAAATTAACTAAAAGCAGGACAAAAATCTGACAGGCTGTCTCCATCTTGCGTATCTCCTTTAATCTCTCTCAGTCTTTCTAGATATCAGAAAGAACAGGACAGATCTAAAAGATCTTTACAGCAAGGGTGTAAACTACCTCTGAGGAGCAGCAGAGCCTTATGGGACAGATGGGCCCCCAAAATGAA